>NC_026001.2:5155894-5351893 GCF_000442705.2 Elaeis guineensis
AGGGTCCTGAAACAATCAAGGATGCAATTCCTAAGAACAGAGACTGGTATCAGTTGATTTTTCATTAATTATGTCATGATCCGTGGGATATTCCACGGCTAATGGAGGATGGCTAGAATCATATTGGAGACTTTGTGTTACTTTCGGATATATTTGATTGGAGAGAATTGGATCATGGAATGAAAATGATCAACTCCCGTTCTAGATGTTTGGATGGAGGAATCTAATCTTATTTGAATTTCAAGGAGAATGAGATGCCTCGATTCCCCAAAATTTAATTCCTAATCTTTTCTAATATTCAAATTTTATTCGATTTTTTATTTTAATTTCGATTGTGAATTAAATGCACCAAAAAATATGGACATTCAAATTTCCACTCCAATCTATTTTGATTCTGATAGCAATCATAAACCAAAGGAACCCTTAATTCTTGGCCTTTAAGTTATCACACACATATAGAGAGAGAAAATTTTATGTAAAATAAGGCATAACCATACAGCAAGGACCAATGATCAAATAAAACTTTCTAAATACTAATTTTAAAAGAGTAGTCATGCTAACTATTGCAAATCTACTTGCTTTTCTTAAGTTAAATCTCCTAAACTTGCTTGGGTTGGCCACCGAGGTACCCATATTGACGTGTCTGAAGTGTGGCTATATTTTGGTTAGGGGTGGCAATAAGTTAGGCTCAAAAAACTACTGCAATTTATTCTATTAAATGACAACAAAGTGCAAGATTTTCCATTACTTACATGATATATCATACAAAAATTTGATGACATAATTTTTATTTAATCATATCATCAACATCTCCCAAATTTGCTCATCCAAATGGCATCCAATCTAATAGAGCTGCATTACCGAATTATCATATCATTTTATTTTCTCTAATTGTTAACAATTGTATAATTTACTTTTAAGCATTCATGACATTCACATGCGAGCACAAGCATATAGAGTTATATATCTGGCGAGATAAAATTTAAAATTATATTTAAAGACTATTGAAAAGAAAAAAAAAAAAATGAAGCGTAGGGTTCTATTGAAATATTACAGCCCTTAGTTAACTATAGAACGCCAGCACTAGTGACAATTGCATGCGGACAACTCGGTCGGACAAATGCATGCGGACAAGGAGTCATCAAGAGACCCAGGGCTGCTCCTCCGGCAAGTGACGGAGAACCTGGACGAAAACTTCATTCCAAGTACCTATAAGCGAAGGTCCACATGGACCCTTCCAACCTGTTCTGGGCCCTGCTTCGGGCCCCATTGGACCAAGAAATTATTGATTAGATCTGGCGAAACATAGGTCAAGAAAAACGGAATTAAATATACAGCAACACATACGGTCGAGCAGAGAAAGATATTAAATACATGATAAGACGTGTGTTAAAAAAGAAAAAATGAAGCAAACAAAAGATTAAATAACCTATGGTCCATCATGAATTAGGTGCAATCAATAATCAATCCTGCTGGACCTCACGACATCGGCCAGGGTGGTTGCTCTGCCCATGTAGGTTGGATTTTATAATTTGTCATATTTATTTTTAATATCAATCTCAAAAGAGAAAATTAAAAGTCAAAATTTTCTACTAATAGAGTCATTAATTTTATAAGTAAAAATAAAAAATAATATTTTTTTATTTTTTTTATAATAAATTTTTTATCGATGTATACTATATAATCAAGTAACACATATTAAGCAAACCAATACATACCTTCAAGTAAATTGATATACAATTTTTGAAATATGAAGTTCATTAATATACAATACACAGTTACAAAATATATACTCATCAAATTAGCCATCTAGCAATCCAATACACACCTCCAAACAGATTTATATATGATTTTTAGAATATTGTGTTTATCATATACATCACAAAATATAGTAATATATATTCATCGATTTTTTGATATATACTATAAGCGTCTTTGATATACATATAGTAATGATCCAACACATACATCTAAATAAATCAATATATAATTTTTAGAACATTATAATATTGAGTTCACTAATATATAGTGTACGGTCAGATAATATACATCTAGCAAATTAATCATATAGCAACTTAATACACACCTTTAAATAAATTAATATATAATTTTTAGAATATTATGTTCATCAGTACATACTATATGCTATAGTAATATATACTCATCGATTTTCTGATATATATTATAATTTTTTTGATTCACACACCCAGCAATGATCCAAAAGACACTCTTAATCAATCGATATACAGTTTTCAGTATATACTTTTTTATTTAGAAATATATATTGGATCACTACTAGATATATATTAAAGAAACTTGTAGTATACATCAAAAAGTTGATAAGTGTATATCATCAAGTAATGTAGGGTGTATTGATGAACATAATATTTCGAAAATAATGTCAATTTATTTAACACTGTATATTGGGTCGTTAAATAACAAATTTACTAAGTTGGTATCATCTCACCATATATTGTGTATTAGTAAACTCTATACTGTAAAAATTATGTATCAATTTATTTTGAGGTGTATATTGATTAGTTTGATAATTAATTTATTTAGCATATATCCCATGATTAAAGAATATGTACCATTAAAAATATGTAATAAAAAAGAAAAAAATAGAATCGCATATTTCTTTAGTCACAAAACTAATGGTTTTATTGTTGAAAATTTTTTATTTTTTAAATATATTTTAAATTAATATTAAATTAATATAACAAATTATAAAGTACGTCCATAATTTTCTCTCTGATGCTCGCCATATATGATTTTTATTCCTCCAAGAGGCCTGTGCTCGTCCGGAATATCGGGCTCGCCTGGGATGGGGCCCACATTATGTCCAATGGGATCGAGAGCTAAACGGCGGACAGGTGGCGCGTGGCAAGGATCGTGGCTGGGGCCTACCTGGCGGTCTGGGTGCGCAGGGTGGGCCCCAGAGGGGGTTGTGGTGGTGCGGGGCGGTGAAGTACTTCAGGGATAATATTTTCTATAGGTTGGTTTATCCAAAGATTCCAGATGTCACTCGCCATGATTGTGGGGCCTCTTTCAGGGGTACAGTAGGAATTTTCTGGCCGGTTTGCTGTTTTTATTAAATCCTTTTCTTTGAGATTTTTTTTTTTAAAGAGTTTAAATACGGTAGAATCATATTTATTTGCATACATTTGATTCAATCCTGTGATTTTTTTTTTTTCTATTAGGACAAAAAATAGAAAATGGAGGGGAACCTATTTACATACCAAACCTATTCAGATCATTTAAAACTTGAAACAAGGATTTCTGTTTGCCAAGCAAGAAGTCTCTATTTATCATCTCAATCAGAAATCTCAAAAAAAAAAAACACTCAGCTGGTGTAGAATTGTCCTATTGCTTTATGATCAAATGTCATGCTTTTACTATCTCAATTTTAAAGAAACAATGATAAAGCATCAACTTGGTTGAATGATCTTTGTTTGAATGAGATTGTGACTTATGCTATCAATGCTTTAGATCCAAAAGTTTAAGCAATGAAAGTAGAATGATTTTTTAGTGGACTTTAAATTGTTTTAGATTCCTATATGCAGCTTGATCCAGTCATAAGATCCTCTCCAATTTGGAGGTCTACTTTTCTAATCACAACTGTCCATGAATTACCCTCAGTCATGATTAAATAGATCCATGCATGCCCATTCAATCACATATTATTAGGTCAGCCATGAGAGGTTCAACGGACGGAGTCCAAACTTTCTAGAAATAGCTTTCTGTTGTTGAAGTGGGTAGTACTTTTGCACTCCTGCAGCACGCTGGTGGGTTTCTATCACAGCATGCCGGTGGTGTTCTTTTCCCAAAATAAAAGAAAAGCAACCGAAGAAAAGAACGTAAAAGCAACTTTTATGTGATGGAAAGCAAGTTTTAGGATCCCGGCCATACCAATTGGATACACTGGAACGAGGCTTTCATTGTTGTGACGGTTTAAGAGCTGTCAGAAAACTCTCTTTTTCCATTGTTATCTCTTGTATATATTCTTTGATTATTAATAAAGACGGTTGGCTGTGTGCCTCCGTTATTAGAAAAGAAAAAAAAATCCCACCTCAGAGGTTCCAAGTTGGCATGCTTATTTCTAGAAAATGTTGTGTACGCTATGGCTTTTTGGTGGATTATAGTCATCTCTCATTGTTTTTAGTGAGCCCACAGCCTTTAGACCCAATGCTAAGCGCCAACTTGGGACATGCCAGGTCATTAAACATGAGGGGTTGGCCAGGAAATAAACCATTCTTGCAACAATGCCACTTGACAGTTTCTACCCTTTGTGTGTAGATCTGCTTGACCCATGAGTCATCTAGTGCGACAAAACCTCCTTGTTCATTAACCTCCGATCACACATAAGTAAAGGAGTACTCTCGAGTGATTCCTTAGATTATGTCCTTTGTGCTAGCTATATGGTAGAGGACTGTCAACGCTCTGTTGTTACTTGTGCTTTTGCTGATATTTGTTGGACTCTTTTAGTTCAAACACATTGATTTCAAGCCAAACTTCTTGTGACACTACTAGATTTCCTAACTAATGCCTTAAGGACGGTGACCGCTCATATGGCTTGCCTTATTTGGAATGCTAGAAATAAACACCTACTTCGGTATCAGTATAGTACAAGAGAGAGTTTGGTGAGACTTTGCAGTTATTTGTATCATAATATCTTTCAGCTACCACCCATCTCAAAGTTCTCCGCAGCTGACACTTGGTCAAAGACCTGAGGCATCTCTAAGTTGTTAAATTAGCATTATCCTTCTTCAATTTTTGTTTCTTGGCTGCCCTTCCCTTTGGAGTGCTGATAGTGAATTTTGATGGGGCTGTTAGAAATAATGGGGCTGCAATAGGTTTTCTAATTAGAAATCATGAAGTTGCCATATTTCTTGCAGGTGGAAAACGTGCAATATCATATGCCAAACTAGTGGGCGCTTGGCATGAACTTTGTATTCATATTTGTCATTATAATCCGCAGGAAGTTTCACTGCAGGGTGACTCTACTGTTGTGGTGGCATGGATTAATTGCTATTGATCAGATGGCAGGGTGAAACATTCTCCATTGTTTCGAGACACCGTGACATGGAAGCATGCATTCAATACATGTAAGATGTTGCATATTTGGTGAGAGGGAAATCAAGCTGCAGATTGGATGGTTGGACATATATTGGCAAGCGACTTCTTAATTAGAGAAAGAAAACAGCTTCCTCCAGACTTTGCTCGTATCTTGGTTGCAAATGCCCTCAATATCACCTTCTGTAGACATACCCGATGCCGTTAACTCAGTTATTACTCTTTTGTTTGTGTTTGATCATGACAATAAAGGTGGAGTCAATGTTTTCTATAAGGGTTTTCCATGCTGTTGGTGTAATGGCTTGGGAGATTCTACAGTGCTTCTGTTCGCTACCTTCTGCCATCTTACTTGTGTTACTGTAATATATCAAGTTTTTATGTTGCATTTCTTATCCTCGGTGGACTTCTTTTCATATGTATGGACTGAATGCCTGCCTCAAACGGAAACAGGAGCTTCATCTCATGTTACATGCCGCTGGAATTTCGGCTGTGGGAATTCTTGGGTCTGGTTGTTGCATATTCATATGTCACGACCACTGTTTTCTTGTGTTTCGTATGCCATATCAGTTGTTTTCTATGGCACTGTGTTTACAGGTTTGGACCATTCTTAAGCCTATCAACTGGGTGGTCCACTACAGCATGCTATGCTTTGGTTGTCCTCTTTTGATGTAATATTGCCCGGCTTTCCAGGTCATATCTTTGGATGTTTGCTCTCCTGGGCTTTCATGCAATGGTGATATTTGGTTATACTCAGTTTCTGGTAATCTAGTTGCAGATCTTCTTTTTATCAGAAATAAAATACCCATCCAGTCACACCAAATCTGATGATTGTAGCATTCCAGTTAGGGTTAACTTATTCATGGTAATTTTTTCAAAATAAAGTTTTGGATTTCTTAAAGCTTTTTTTTTAAAAAAATACGCATACCAGGATTGTGCATGGTCTGTAGGACTAGCTTCAAGAAAAAGAACAGGTGAAGTGTCTGAATCAGGTATGTTGCCAAAGAGAATTGCCAACAAAACTTACGTGACTAGTTTGCTTTCCATCCTTGGGAGAGAGGAAAATCGACAAAAATGGAAGAATAGTGAAGGGCCAAAAACAAATAAAAGACCACACGCAATCTAGATTCTAGAATCTAGATTGTCTTGGACTGCCCCCAAAAAAAAGGGACAGGAAAGAGATCTAGATAGGCTAGCAGAGACACATAAGATAGGAGTATAGGAATGTATTTGATTTATGAAGCACGCTCACGAAACGTGCCACTCTACAGAGTGGAGATCGATCTCCACCCACAAGGATCTAATCCTAAGATAGGATCCATAAATCGAAGATAGAAGAAATATTTTAGTGAGAGAACTCGAACAGAAGGTTCATGCGCTTTCGTTGGTGTGGGTCTCCTCACCTCGTTTCCTATCTTTAAAATGATATCCAACTCCGCAACACATACAACCATATTATTATTATTATTATTTCGATTTTTTTTTTCTTCTTCTCTTGCATGGAACTGGGCTTCCTCGAGAATTCAGTTAGGTGCACGAATCAAGGATTAGTTTGGGACTGTGGCACTTTTTAACCGCTTCCAGCCAACCTAACCGCCTTTGAGAAGCTTCAACTCTTCAGCACTTTCTCTAGAACACTTCAATACAGTACAAGCCTTTAAGATGAAACTGTTTTAATTTTGATCGCACTTACTAAAATACCCCGGTGCCAAAATGAAACTACCGAAATGCCAAGCCCATGCAATAAGATCAGCCTCCAATAAGGAGAATTTGATTCTCTTTTTACTTCTTTGGTACACATGAAAGCATGGTTTGTGACGTCTGTGTGGAAGTCATGAAGAAAACATGAGCTCCTATGTTTGGTAAGTTAGGGAGCAGCTACGTTCAGCGCCCCGCCATGCATGGAATTGGAGAGGATGCAGTAATCACAATTAAGTCCCCGAGCTTCCTAAAACATCCTATGATAGAGATTTTTCTCCTGGTTTGGTGGTGCTTTTGATCATTAGAAGTGCACTGTTAACTAACGGAAGATATAGAGGGAATATGTGATAAGAATATGAGACAAATTAGGATGAAATTGTAGCCCTATAATGGTAGGACAAGCTTGGCCTTTAATTCTCCATTGGATGGAAGGTGTACCACATATTAAGGCCGGATTAAAATCCACCAGCTAAGTTGAAAAAAATTCAGCCATAGTCATCCTCACAAAGTTATTCGAGCATAGTATGGTCAGCAGGAAATTTTGAAACTTGGAAAGAATTCTATTTATATGCATCTGAAGAAACAAAAAAGGCATAAAATAACTGATCTAATTGTTGTAACATGTCAAATCAACAATAGTATATGCAGCAATAACTGTATGTGGATAATTTATTTTTTTGGGAATAACTTTCTGAAGTTCTGGCTGCTGAACTCATAATGATGAGAAGAGTTCTATATTGAGAGGGAAACTTTGCAGGTTTCATCATTGTTCACCTAAGTTTGGTCACCCGGGTGCACTCCAATTAATTAATAAGCTACCTTAAACCCCAGATGGCACCAATCAAATGCCACCATGAGATCAATCATCATCACAAGGATAGTCTGAGCCAATTGTTTATGTTCACAAGCTGGGTGCTCCCAATATCAATTTCAGAAGACTGGCGGTGAAAGTTTTCGACAAGCAAGGGTATTAGTGTAATAATCTCGAAGGGAAGGCCTAATATGTAGAACATAAAGCAAACTTAAATACTTAGCCACTCAAGCGTTGCCCGTTTAGTGAACAACACAAGGTAAGGGCATGAAGGTGATTAAATACACAAAGTAGAGGGAACAAGGCTGTGGGACAAGGAGGGATGTTTCATGAGATCCAGGCTTAAGGCTTGCAAACAAGTTGAAGTAAAGCTCTTCTCAGGATATGATAACATAGGGGGAAAAGTTGCGAATATGTGGCATAAAACTCGTTGAGAAACCGCCTTTTAGGGCCTTTATAAGGCTCAGGATGCAGAGATCATCAAACGAGTTGAGAGGAAGGCCTATGCTTGACTAAGAGAGATTTGGGAAATCATCTATAGAGACCTTTGCACATCATATCAAAGCAATCAGACTTTAATATGTGGGCACGGTTGAGGGCCTCCAAAATAGCCAAAGGTATGTATTTTCGAGACTTAATTTTTTATTCAATGAGCTTTGGTGTCACTCTTTTCTTATAAGGAGATGGAGATCATGATTAGGATAAATCTCACGTTCGATAAACTTTTCGCTTCAGTCCTATGTTTTGTCAAGTATATTGAGTTATCACCTAATATGAGAGGCAATAGATTTTGTTAAGTCAAGGACATCTTTACATCACAAGCTTTTCTTTCTTAAAAAGCCATGAGTAATTTATTTCTCCAGTTTAAATCATTTCAATGATTGCCTAAATAATTCTTTCCTCTCTAAATATTATTTCATCATCTGTCTAAGAAAGGAAATAAACTAAAATGCAATAAACTAAAATGCACGTATTTATATAGAAGTTACATATTTCTATTGGTAACAATTTTTTACGATAAAAACAAAAGCAGAACATGAGATATAATTTTATTATCAAATGCTCAGAGAACACTGTTAAGGGGAAAAACAGGATTCAAAATTAAACAAGTTCAGCAAGAAGATAAGAAACTGGAAACAACTAGATTCAGACTAAGTCGCCTGAGGTGTTGTTTAGTCAAATCAATTCAGTTAATTATGCCAAATATTTTCAAGGAATAACGTTATAATCTTCACCAGGTTTAAGAATAATAAAAAATACACATACATTAAAAAAAAATACTTTTTACAACTGAAAGGCAGTAGATGGAAAATGAAATTTCCATTGAATGATGACAGAAATCATCACACCATGTTACTTGATCTAATATGAGTTTCTGTCTTCCTGTTTTTTTACTATCAGATGCGGAGAAGTTTTCAGCCATTGAGAAAAGTGTTAGTGTCAACGAGGAGTACCTCAATGTCTTACGAACACAATCCTATGTCGAATTCACCACTAAAGCACAATTACTTGCAAATGAACATTCAGACACTTCAAAGTCCAATAACTATGCCATGGAAACACTTCTCCAGCCAGAGCAAGATGCCATACCCTCCCTTCTAAAAGCACCAATCTTCACAAAAGCACCATCAGATCTCAAACTCCTTATCACTAGCTACTTCGAAACCAGTGCTGAAGCCTCAAGAATATGTGGACACCTCTTAAGAAGCATCAATGAGACTCATTCCCACTACCAATGTATCCAGAGAATACTTAGAAACTTTGGTGATCACTCCCCTGCAGACATGAAGTCCACTATCTCTGAACTTGATTCATTTGCTGTTCTGTGTAATCCATTCCCCAATCCAAGTCAACAAGATTTCAATCTAATCCACGACCAGTACTCCTCTATACTGCACCACCTTAAATTGAAGAGAAATAAAGTGGCAAGGAGGAACAAACTAATAGAGTGCATCAAGAAGGTGTCTGGGATTTCCTTAACAGTCATTTGTGGAGTGGTTGCACTGGTAGCCATTGTCATAGCAGTGCACTCTCTCTCTGGGTTTCTTATGGGACCTGCACTCATGGGTCTATCCCCGCTTAATCTACGAAAGAAGTTCTCAAACCTGAAATGCTTTCAGAGTCAGTTTCTGAAGAAACTTGAGGATCAGCTTGATGTAGCAGCAAAAGGGACTTATATTTTGAACAGGGATTTTGACACTATGAGCAGGCTAGTTGCTAGTCTTTATAATGAGGTCGAGCACTATCTAGAGATGATAAGGTTCTGTTTGGAAAGGAGGGAGGATAAGTTTCCTCTTCAGGAGGTGGTGAAGGAGCTTAAGAGGAGGAGTCATGGGTTTAAGCAACAGGTCAAGGAGCTCCAAGAGCATGTCTGCTTGTGCCTGGTTACAATCAATAAAGCTAGGCTATTAGTGATCAAGGAAATTTCAGCAGCATAATAATTTGATGGAGAAAAGTTGGGCATCTATAACACAACATTGTATCATAAATCATAATAACACCTCTATGTAAAATATATATATGTAAAGAGCAGTCATGACCATTGTCTCTGGTGCTCTATCAAATTCCACATCTAATTTTCTATCACACGATTGAAGGATACCTTGACTTAGGAACCTTTGAAGATGAAAATGCGGTGATGATCTTCTGAATTGATTGCCCTGCACTCGAGAACCATTTGTCAACAACTGTTGGACCTAATTCACTTCTTGGTGACCTCTAAACTAGTGCACCACTCTCAAGGTTTAGAAGGTCGGATAGAATTTCTGTATCTAGTGATTACTGAAAAAAGAACCACACTCGATGTTATAGCTTTTGAACAGTTCTCCCACATTCCTAAAGTGACCCAACAAATGAACGGGCTTGCTGGATGATGGTGAAATAGCAGATAACATTGTGAGAGTGAGGTTCTTCCTTCGAGCTACTTATCCTCATGAGGTAAGACTGATCACTTATTGTTTTGAGTGTCAACATACTAACTTGTAATTTGACTTGTTAGGGATTTTGTTAGCTAAAGTAATTCGGATGGTGTCTGACATAAATTGCATCTTAGACATTAATCATAAGTATCCATCCAAACAATTCAGCGTCTTGAAGTAAGACTCTGTTCCAAAGATGATACTACTATTAATAGAACCAGTCATATACACCACAATAAAGAATTTTTCAAATTTTCCATCCCCTTATATCAAGAGGTACCATAGACAGCCAAAGATCAACTCCGACCCAAAACTCTCATGTTCAGAACATCTGAGACTGTTGTTGAATTTTTTTTTACACTAACCATAATAACAAAGTCATCTCCTATAGTATTCATAGCTCTTCCTAATTTTCTAACAACTATTTTGCTTACGCTACACCCGAATTAGAATTTATCGAGACAAAGCAAACATCAAACTCTATACCTCCTTTGAAACATACATCAAGGGCAAGAAATTTCAGAACGACAGAGATCATACGTTTATCCCCAAAAATGAACGGAAACAGAGGATATCCAAATCTACTTCAGAAATTTCAGATTAGGGAGGAACTCGTCATGATAAATGATTTGATTTATGATAACAAGAGGGGAAAGCTATCGGATTGCTGACCTGGGTAGAGGATGACGAATGCTACACCATTTCAGCATTCTGTTGGAAGACAAGATCTTAATGAGAGGCAAGAACCGAGATTTTGGATAAAGATTGCACTCGTGATCGGAGATTTTTTTTTTTTTTGGGCCACCGGGGCACAGATCAGGCGGAGGCGCCGCTGGATCGAGCTCCGAAATCGGAATCCTTGGGGCTTGATAGAAAGACGGGAGACCATTGGAGGAAACTTCGGATTGGGAAGAGCTGGTGGTCGCCATGGATTCGAGATTTCAAGGAAAGTAATGGCGAGGGCAAGGTGGGGAGGAAGACGGCACAGATGGAGATGGGCGCTAATTCGTTGTTTTACCGCTAAACAGTTTCTATCTTGCAAGTTTCATAAAAAATTCTTTAGAAATGCAGATTTTCGAGATTGTTAAAAATATAATAGTAATTTTGAGATATTTAAATAATTAATTTATTATTCGTTAGCCTTAGGTCATGGGGTGTGTTGCGGTTGTTTCTTTTGTGCTAAATAATGGTTATCCTTCTTTTGCGATAGTAATTGTCGAATCATATTTTATATAATTTTTAAAATATAATAAAATTTTAAATAAATTATGTTTTTGATTTTCGAATTCAGTCAAATTTTTTTAAATAATCTTTAAATTATAAAAAATTAAAATTTAATTTTCAAACTATCTGAACTAATTTAATATTGTCTTCGGATGCAATTTCAATAGTTTTCGCTCACTGAAAATCTGATGTGGTAATTTTTAATATTTATATGATATTTTTATAATATTAAAATTTAAAATAATAAAAATAATAATTTTTTTTAATTTTATTTTATTTTCTTCTTCTCTGATTATCTTTCGATCTTTTTTCTTGGAGGAAAAGGAAGCTTGGAATAAGAGGAAAAGATGATGAAACCGATATTGACTTGGCAAGAAGCATTGGGAGAAGATGATAAGAGATGAGTGAATGAGAGAAATAGAGCAAAGAAAGATGGGACCATAGAGGAAACAGAGTTTTTCTTCTTTTTCTTTTTCGATTGAGGTTTTGGGGGTGAGAAAAGAGAGATGGGAGATGAGGATTTGAGAAGAGAGTGAGTGCGGAGAGTTCAGTGAGATGGAGTGGTGAGAAATAACAAAAAAAAGATTGTGAGGGAGAAGGAGGAGGATGGGGCTATGGAGGGAAGGTAATTTTCTTCTTTCTTTTCTTTTTTTTATTGGGATGTTGGAGATAAGAAGAAGAGAGATAGAAGATGAAAGATTTGGGAAAAAGATGAAATCAAAAATTTTGGCCATATCAACAGATTTAGGAAACAGAAGGTGACCTGGCTTAAAATATTTTAAGCCACGTCAATACCAGTTGAGCTATGTGAGCAAAATATACTCTACATAAGTATCAGAGATTACCACATCGGACTTTCGATGAGAGAAAAATATCGGAATCGTGAATATTAAATCAATTCAGATAATTCGAAGACTAAATTTTAGTTTTTTATAGTTTAGATATTATTTAAGAAAATCTAACTTAGTTTAGAAACCAAAGCACAAATCATTAAACAAATTGTCACGCCCCGAACCCAACACCCGGATCGGATACGTGATGGCCGCACACTCCTTAGAGCAAGCTCTAAAGAATATGCAAGGCCAAATTAAATCATTACAACCTTATCAACCATAATATTTAATTTCAATAATAATTCATAAAACTTGCATAATTACAATTAACATTCCTTCAATCTTCTGATCAGGTATCAACGGTACTCTATCTATGCATCCGCTCACTCACAAATCCATACCATAGCCAACCATGGACATCTTGTAACTCTGAGAAGAAAAAGAAAATGAAGGGGTGTGAGCTTTACAGCCCAGTAAGAATTTTCATATCACACCAATATAATAATATAATCTAAAAATAATGATAGGCAATAACACGTAAAAGTCGATATTCACTGTCCAGAATACTGCAAACATTTATAGATTATCTGTTTTATCAAAAGAGATGCATCATCATATGTTAAACAAGTGAAACAATTTTATTCAACGATTGTTTCATGTCTTATCTTTCTATTTTCTTCTATTATCACATCATCTTTAATCCTTTCTTTTTGGCTTTAGCTTTAGCTTTGGCTTTGGCTTTGGCTTTGGACTACCAGGATCATACGACGATCTTTTATTCGGATCGATTTTTGTGATCTTCCTCGGATCGAAATATTTATGATCTTTCTCGGATCAAAATGGCCATGATCTTTCTCGGATCAAATCATTCATGATCTTTCTCGAATCAGATTCTTCATGATCTTTCTCGGATCATATTCTTCCACACATAAGCCTGTGGGGGCTGTCCCAGGCATAAGCTCCTGGCAAGCTATTCCACATGACAAGACCAGTCCAAACCATATTTCTCTTTCTTTTTATTTTTATAAAATTATAATATTTGACTTTATTAATCAATTCAAATTTTGTAATGTAATAAATATGTCATACCCATATAATCATGCCATCAATCGCTGATACATATGTATTGATATAACATACTCATGCTCAAAATCACATAAATAAATAACAATGTCTCAGATATAACAAATTCATCGATCTCAAATCCAACGATGCAAAATCAAGGAGATAAAACCAACGGTAAAATAACATATATAATGATGATCATGTATAGAGATTCTTATCTTTATCGGTGACTGATCCAAACACAGAAATCAATGTTCTTCTTTGATTTATGAATTTCTTTAACAAGATATTCCACTCGATATCTTATGCAGACAATCGTATCTCTTCATGACCCTAATCAAATATAAAAATCATATATAGAGAAAATTATCAATAATCGATCCACAGATCGAGGACCTCTCTTCGGATTAACCAAAATTAGGACTTGTCTATGTATCAGGATCCTCCACTGATCCATAAGACTTCTAGAGAGAAAAAATCCATGAAGAGAGAGAAAATTCTAGAGAGAAAAAATAGAGAGAGAAAGTGGAGAGAGAAATCTTCGTATCCTTCAGATGAGGCAATCATGGTCGAGACCATCAGAGGTCCTATCAGGGTGACTTAATATGAATCAAGTGTTACAATTTCAAATAGAATCGGCTGGGATCAGATCTACCGCACGAATTTCGGAGCAATCTCAAATCATCATATTTTTATTTCAAATTTATCCTAGGGTCTGTGATGTAATCAGAGAGAAAGAGTAGAAAAAGATTCTAGAGAGATAAAATCCACAAAAAGAGAAAAAGATCTAGAGAGAGAAAATAGAGAGAGAATCTAGAGAAAGAAAATGGAGAGAGAAGGTAGAGAGAGAAAATTTTTCTCTCTTCTTCTTCTTTTTATTTTATTTTATTTTTATTTTTCTCTTTCTCTTTTTCTTTTTTTTTTCTTTTCTTTTTCTTTTTCCTTTTTCTTTTCTTTTTCTTTTTCCTTTTTCTTTTCTTTTCTTTTCTTCTTCTTCTTCCTTCTTCTTTTCTTTTCTTCCCGTGGCTTGTTTTTGACCGAAACAGGGGATCTTTGATCCCCTCCTTGGTTGACCGACCGGCGACGCAACCGGCGTGAGGATGGTCGGCGGCAGAAGGAGAGGTGATCCGACGGCAAGAGGCGGCCAAACCGGTGGTCGGCGGTGACCACCGGCGATGAAAAACGACAAAAAGAAGGATTTCTTCCGCAACAAAATCCGGCGACTCCGATCGCCGACGAGCATGCACATCGGCACGGGAAGGAAGGGGAGGAAGAGAGGAAGGGGAGGAGGCTTACCTTCGTCGCCGGCGAAGCTTTTCCGGCAAGAAATTGGACGTCACAATGATGGGTCTCTGTGAGAAATTTTCGGCGATTGCCGTCGTTTTGCCCCGGGATTTTCGATGGAAAGGAGAGAGGAGGGATCTCCTCCTTAAATAGGGCCGAAGGGAGCTTGTCTCCGACTCCGATTGGAAGCCGGTGAACGGAGGAAGAAGACTCCCGGATTCTCCCCTGTTTTCAATTTTTTTTTTTTTTTTTTGTGGGCCGTGGCTGAATCTGGACCCAATTTGGGCCGGGGTGTTACACAAATATTGCCCTTTAAAAGCATTGCAAAATGTGGTTGAACAATTGTCATTATAAAAGAAGATCAATAATTCTTGCATGAAAGATACAACCTAAACATTTACAAGATATTGTATATAGTCTGCAAGTAAAATATGTTAGGAAAAATTATTCGTAAGTTTCTGAACAGATGGTTTATTAACCATGCCTCCTTAGATTTCAGATGGTCATAGAGTCGCTTTCTCGAGGACCAAAGCAAAGCACGATGGCTGATGATGTAGTCTAGAGAGAAGTGATGTTAGGATTTGCAGAGGAAAGTAGCTGAATGGGAGTCACCATAAAAGGTCAAGAAAAGTAGAAGAAAAGTGAAAGATGAAGGGCCACGAACTCTAATTGATTTTTTTATTGCAATTAAAATTAATTATAAACTTATTAATAGAATTCTAATTTAATGATTTGATTACTCTATACTTCCTAAGTCCCAAATGTCACATGATGATGACAAACCGAATCAATTTTTATGTGAAATAAGTGGCAAAAAAAAAAAATTTGTATCTCCCTAAATGAAAGTAATTATTTGTCCAAATTTCTAAGTTAAAAGTTCCACATCAAGACTGCAATATTGCAAGTTTAAGCTTCGATTCCTAAGCAGGTGTCGTGAAAAGATTGCAAAAGTTTTAAAATTTTTAAATGAAAAATTTAGGAAAAAGGTATTTAAGTTCCCAAATAGATGCCTATTTGTTTAGTTATTTATGATCCTAACGCACAAAATTCGTATGAAGCCGGTAGGAAAGATCTCTAATTGGCATGTTTCTGTAACTTTTCTTCAACTCTAGAGCTTGAGAACATAGATGCTGAACTAATATAATTTTGAACTAATTAATTGATTCTGCTTCATATTACTTGATATAACATGCTGCATATCTTTGGTACCAAAGGTCTATGACAGGCACTTATTCACTCAAGTTTCTTAGGGGCTCTAACATATACTCCATTGATTGCATCCAGTTACTAGGATCAATCTGACATCTCCGTTACGGGACTTATTTCGCTCAATTCTTTTTCAGGACCCTTATATTCTTCCACCTTGATTCCATGTAGTGACTCGGATCAGTCTGGGTGTAAACTCCACACTTGAAATAAAATGTGCTTGGTCCACGGCCTTCCACCTCCAGCTTCTGAACACCATTGATGAAGACCGTCAGCTTATTAGCATCCACATCATGTATCACATTGACCCTCATCCACCTATTGTAGATGTTGGGCTCCACCAATTTCTGTGAGTGGTAGTTCAGCTGACCATCATAGACCTTCAGCATCAATATCGGACCATCTGATCCGAGGATCTGCATGATCGACGTGCCGGTGGTGCCTTCTGGAACGAAACCATATCCTTCAAATTGCCATACTCCAGATGAGTAGTCATGACCCTGCAACGAAGTTCAAGAGACGAGAAGAGACACTTCAAGAGCTATTGATCTTGGAAAATTCAGGTGATGACTTTAGGTGACAATATACTGTAGACTCCCGATCTTATTCTTATAAGTGCACCTGAGTCCTTTTTCCTAGTTAATTAGTTTATTTATTGAGAGATAGCATTCAGCCATTACCCGAATTCGAATCTCGGTGCGTGGCTTGGTCGGGCTACCAGGTTTAAACGGCTTGTCGGTCGAATACACCCACATCTTATGAACTCCATTGATGTAGCTGTAACGGTCTTGCAGAGGTTTATCGTATGGCTTCTGTATATCAAAATCGCCTTCTGTTAATGGAACAGGAGTGAAACCATCAGTGGGATCAGCATTGCAGAAGAGATGGCCATTCTTGACAAGGCACAATGAAGCTAAGAATGCCAAAGGAAACCAAGAAGATGAAGCCATTCTTAACACTCCAAGGGGATGGAAGGACTTCATGGTGCAAAGATTAGGAAAGACTGAAGAGCAATGGACTTTATGGTGCAAAGTCTAGGAAGGAGTGGGGGGAATATATAAGGGAGATTTTGAAGGGAGAAGAGTTGCCCACTGGACGCGGCACCGTGTGGGATACGCTTTGCAAGTACCTGGTAGTCAACAAACACGACTCGAATGTGGTTAGATTTCAACATGACTCGAATGTGGTTAGATTTTTCATTGAAGATAAAGGCTGGAGCCTTCCCTACTTAACAGGGAAGAAAATTCCCTTCGCGTGCGTGTTAGAGACCAACGTCGTTGGCAGGTTGAGGTTGACATGATGCTCCATCCAATTGGATTCGAAGAGATCTCATACAGGAATTTTTGGCCTAAGCATTTGCATCAGGGAGGCCAAGGAAGGTGATGGTCCCCATAATGAGTCCAAGTTACGTGGAGATGGTGGGGAGACTCCAAATCAAATCAAATTAAAATTAAAAAAAAAAGGGCTAGACATAGGATGCCACGTGGATTTTTAAGATCTGAGCGGAGAGATCAAGAGTTTAGATTCTGAGTTTGCTTTGACTATGTGATGTAGGGCTGAAATCAGATTGGATATAGTTTGGATACTGGCATATTCATATCCATATTTATTTTATTTGATGAATACAAATGCGGACATGGATATTATTTGGATGCAAAAATTCACAATCATATTTGTTTTGAATGAATACAGATATAATTCGAATATTGGAGGTATAGATATAATTATGGATATAAATTGGATAATTAAACTTTACAACTATAGAATTAAAAATATTACTAAATAGATGATAAATCAAGTTAATAGTATATTTATATGGTTGTATATTTTTCTTAAAAATTAATAAGTGCTATATAAAATTATATAGAGTTACACATAGATTCAGATATTTGGATATAGATAGATGAATCGGATAGTTATCTATCTATATCAATATCAATTTTTCTTTGACGAATATGAATATAGATACGGATATTAGTCGGATTCTCAAATTTCTATCCATATTCGGATTGATTCATATATGAAAATGGATTCAGATAGATATTATCCATACCACTTTCACCCTTAATACGATGGGCTTCATCTCATTAGGGACTAGGTTGACAACTAACCCACCAAGTATGTCTAGAGTAGAGGGAAGAAAGAGGTGATTCTTGACAGATGGGGAGAGGTCTCGAGGGAAGGATGATGCAAGGTGGGAGATCGAGAGGGTAGTTTGCTAGAGCAAGAACACCATACAAGAAACAAACAGACCAAGAAAGTAGAGCTGCAGAGGAGAGTAAGTTGGAAAAATACAATACACCACTTGCTAGAACAGTAATTCATGCCCAAAGCAATTAATGATCTCCCTTGTTCCTTCTGCACAAACACTCCCAGCTATGAACCATGCTCAGTATCTTCAAAAGAGTGGAGTGAATAGAAGAAGATCTCTTCAAGAAAATTCATCAATTTGGTTCCTTCTAGATACCCAAATAGATGGAAGCAAACAACATATTCCCAGCTCTTCGAAATAAAAGATTTATGTTTTCCACTCGCTAGGCTATCTAAGGGTTATAGAGATTTGAAGGCCAACCTTTCAATTTCAACTGAGTTTTCATTGAGAACAAGATACTCTTAGCAAAAGCACACTTGACAAATAGATAATTAGCAGATTCATTCGAGTAGCCACATAGGGAACAACAAACTGTTGGGATATATCCTTTTGTAACTAGCACCTCCCTTATATGAAGTTTGTTTTTCAGCACGAGCCACAAGAAAATCGGAACTTTCTTAGACAGAAGAGATTTCTGAAAGATCTTATGGAAGGAGCAGTGAAGGCCACCATTGTTGAGGAAGGAGTAAAAGGAATCAATGGAGAGGTAGCCATTGGGTGTTAACTTCCATGTTGGGACATCAGCCATCCAAGAAGGTCGAACTAGACCAAGTTTGTCTCAAAATAATCAACTGACCCATCTTCTCTCTTGACAACGGTCCTCGCAAATTAATCTTCCAAGACAAAGATCTCCTATTCCAGAGGTCACTTATTGAAGCATTCTGCTTGACTACTTCATCATAAATGCTAACAAAAAAGGTGCAAAGTGGATTAGAACCAGCCAAACAATCATCCCAAAATCTGATTTTGAGACCATTCCCAAGTTTAAATGAAAGACAATTCCAAAATGATGTAGATTGTCAAATAACATGATGCCAAATAGGTGACATTGTTGTCAGATTTTTCTTAGAATGCATACCAAACTTGCATCTCCGGTAGGAAGCGCCATGAACCTGACCATACCAAGGGTTCTCTAGTCTATTCATACTTTTGTTTCGACAAAATAGCTAATTACACAAAGGGGGCTGTGACAAAACTAGAATAAGCCACAAGGTTTAGTGCTTAATTTGAAGTTGATGGAATACGGCTTTACGCATCATTGCATCCTTTTGTTTCATCTATTTTCACATTTCACGATATACAAGATGAAGCTACACTTGAGAAAAGCCATTCTAACATCACAGCCATTATCTTCTCAACAAAGTGGCTTCCATCCTCTCTTAGTTCAATCAGGTAACTTCAGGACTTTGATATTCTTCCATTGGGATTCCATGAAGTAGGAGTTATCATTTTGTGCGTAAACACCACATTTGAAGGAATGCAAGGCCCCTCCACGGTCATTCACGGCTAACTTCAGCTCTCCATCAATGAAAACCTTAACCAGCTTGGCACCGATATCATGGATCACATTAACTCGGAACCATCTACCATAGATATCATCAACTATGACCTGTGACTTGTAGTACATGAGTGCACCATTGTAGACTCTCAGCATTAGAGTTGTGGCTGTCCGGTTCGCTCCAAAAATTTGCATGATGCACACACCGGTCGTCCCACTTGGGATATAAGCATGCCCTTCAAATTGCCAAACTCCAGAAGAGTACGCATAACCCTTGGAGAAAAAAATCATCAAGAATATGATCACATTAGCGGTAGTTTTACTGCTGAAAATATTTTTTTTTTGTTTTGCAGAACGAAATGTAATAGCCTAAAATGTGGGCCAAGATGGGCTTATTATTATAAATTTATTGAGTTGGATTGTCCGTTCGTTTGACCACTTCAGCTCCTTGACCTTCGGGTCAAGGCTGCAACAAATTTCCCGAGTTCAGGTTATATCTTCACAACATCAACCATGAGATTACACACAATATCCATTTCGAGATCTGTGCAGATAGATGAATAAAAAATATTGGTTTGCTTTGAAAGCTGTGCAAAGCATGATCCAATGATTGATGCTGCGAAAAAAAATCAATCATTCTTTCACATGAAAGATACAACCAAACCCAAATTTGCTATGCGAGTGTACTCGTTAAGAATGTGTTCAACCTTAGGGAACTAATAGTGAGGAGACATTAAAGAAATGGAAGCAACGTGCAATAGTTAAGGTTTATAGGTACTCGTATCCCAATCTCGGTGCGAGGAGCAGTGTGGCTCGTCGGGGAGTGGGGCTTGTCGGTGGACAGGACCCAGAGCTTGTGGATACCATCGATGAAACTATATCGCTCGCTTACAGGCAAGTCATATGGTTTCTGGATGTGAAAGTTGGAGTTGTTGAGAGGGAGGGAGATAAAACCATATGTTGGGTCTGGTGGCCATGCCACAACTATGTGGCCATGGAATTGAAGAACCACCAAGCACACTGGTACTAAAAGAGCTAAGTAAGAACTCATCTCTCTTCTGCAAGCACAAAAGAGAAAAAGAGCCCAACTTAGAAACAGGCAATCCTCATACATTCACTTTATATAGACAAATTAAGGATTAAGCTCTTATGTCGCAACCCGGGAACTTCACTTAGATTTTATAATACAGAGTTGTTGGAATGCCGGTTCTCTAATTATAAATCTAATCTTATGTGCTGATTAGCTTGATTTGATCTATTGAAAGTTGGAACCGCAACTTCATAGATTATACTAGGTGCTGAACATCTGGTTTCTGTCTGTTAGCATTATAAAAGTCTTCAAGGTCAAGAATTTTGTTTTATACTTACGGATTCATATATAATTCTGTAAAATGATTTGTTTTAGTGATTAGTAAAAATTACTCGAGTCGGTTGAATGACTGCAATGAGATATTGAACCAAAGATTGTTCGCCAACCAGTGGCATTACAAATATTCCATTGGAGAAATAGGATGACCCATACAACTAGGTACTATTACGTAGTCCCTGATGGAATGCAACGGCCGGCAGCATAAATGCTATAAGCTAATTAGATCAGGTGAGAGAAGTGACCATTTGGAACAAACAAGTTAACTACTTGGAAGTTTAGTTAACATTTGACAACATGAGCACTTTGTTTAGGAAAGAGAGACACCTTATTTATTTACGTCTGTAATCTATGAACCCGCGACCACAACCCGAATTTCTATATCCTCCTAATACTGTTGGCTGGTAGCAGAGATTCCTGGTATCATGGAAGCCTAAGTGTTAACTTAATCGCACTCTCTGTTTATTATATCCTCACTTGCACTATCATTCTGATGCTGCATATGCTGCTATTTAACTGCTATCTTGTCATCTTCCCTCTGTCGGTATATCTTTAACTCTTAAGCTCCATGGTTAGAGTCCCACTATATTTTTGTTCCACCAAAATCCATTTACGAATCGTGGCAAAATTAAATCATATGAAGGAATCAGTCTTTGTGGGTAATGATGCCAAAGAGACACCTTTAATAAGAACTGATATGAAGTTCAAGTATGGTATCATGACTTGATGCTCTGAAAGCAACGTCCACGAGATCTAAATGGAGTAGGATACTTTAATCCAAAATTTGAAGGGGATGCACTTGTACAGCAAATGAAACTCCTGATGATTTGAGTTTTTAGTACTAGAATTAATGCAGCATAAGTTTTGCTACTTCAATTACTAAGGCATAATTTTTGTTACCTTGGTTCTCATCATAAGGTGCGAAATTGACCGATTACTGTGGGGTTGTTTTGAACCAACTCACTAGATCTGCTTCACAATCATCGTATCAACCATCCCTGGATGGTGGAAGAACTGCTATGATGGCACACATAACCATATCTTCTTGTTGCACCATTTTAATACATCATGATCCATAAATTTTTGAGCATGAAGATGTGCCTATGAACGTTTGAATCAATAGTGCTGGCCTTGACCTCTCCCCTCTCAGCAGCAATTTGACCTAATTTGCTTTGCAGAGACTCATTTTGGCCTGTAGTTTAAAGACCTAGCCATGAACGTCGACGTTGATGATGGCCGGCCAAAGAGAACCAGTAATGTTGGCGAGCCCTCCCATGCTATTATATGTCTGTGTTTAAACTTCCTAAATGGATAATGAGGAGAATGGATCAGATTAGGAGGGCCCTTCTATGAAGGGGACAAGATAGAATGAGTGGGTTCCAATGTTGTTTGATTAATTGGGATAGTATGTGTAGATCAAAGGAGTAAGAAGGTTTGGGAATCAAGAATCTCGAATACATGAACTGGGGACTTTTGGCAAAATGGGCTTGGAAATTTACTAATGGTTCAGATGCTCCATGGTAGAATCAAATTAGGCAGGCTTAATATATCAAGAAAAGATTTGGTTTCAGAGTCAATAAGACTTCTAAGAGAATGTCTTCCATCTAAAAGAGTGTTTGTAACCAATTAGCTGTCTTTTGGAATTGTGTTACCTTCAAACTTGGTGATGGCATGTAGATAAAATTTTGGGAGGATACATGGTGTGGACCGACTTCTCTTTCCAATTTTTTTGAGAACGTATACCCTCAAGCTTGGAAACAAAATTATTCTATAGTTTCACAATGGTCATGGAGATTCCTTACTTAAAAATCAAAATTAGAGGCCCCTTGACCTTACTGCAATCGAGGCGGCTTACTTTACTTCGAAATTATTCGAGGCAAATCAAACCCACAAGAAGTGCCGATGTTCCCCTTGAAAGCTTACTTTTAATGGCATGTTCTCTATGGACACCTTCTACCGCTTTATCAATAATGATGGGTTAAAATGCCCCTATCATAAAATCATTTGGAAGATGGCTATATCTTAGAAGGTTAAATTGTTCTTATGACTTATTTTTAGAAACAAAATCCATACTGGGGAGAACTTTGCTAAGAAAGCGTCGAATGTCAGCTTGAGGTGTTGTCCTTGTAGAGGAAGTAATGAATCAGTGGTACACTTATTTATTTCTTGTTCATTTGCTTAGAGTATTTCGAGGAACTTGAAAACATAGTCGAAGATTACTTGATGGCCTAGAAACTTGCATAATATTTGGACTGCATTTAGAAAGAAGAAATTTGATTCTTCAATTAAACCTGCGGCGGACTAGTTGATGGCATCAATTTGTTAAGAAATCTCACGAGAGCGTAATTCAAGAATTTTTTCAAAAAGTTTCAGCCTCTTGTGTGTTGTGGTTCAAAAAATTTTACAATCATTTTAAAAATTAGGATCACATCCATTGCTCCTCCAAGACTCGACTGTGCCGTGGATGCTTATGGCAATGGCACAGTCTTTTACAATCATTTAAGAATTGGCTACTGCATTTTTTATGAGGGAGGACTGTGCAAGACCGCTTCAATTTAACTTGTGGATGGGCAGACGTTACTGTTTTATTTTGTTTCTATTTTTTCCTTTCCTTTCTCGATACTGTTTCGCTGTTTCATGGTCTCTGCACCACATGTAACCCTCTTTCTTTATAAATATCTCTTCTTTTAATGAAATTATGGGTGGCCTTTGCCTCCCTTTTAATTCAAAAAAATAAAAATTGGTTTATTTTTTTAGGAGAGAGCATTCAGCCATTACCCGAATTTGAATCTCGGTGCGCCGCTTGGTAGGGCTACCAGGTTTAAATGGCTGGTCGGTCCAATACACCCACATCCTATAAACTCCTTTGATGTACTATAACGGTCCGTTTGTTGTGTGGCTTCTGTATATCAACGTCACTTTTTGTTAATGGAATAGGAGTGAAACCATCAATGGGATCAGCATTGCAGAAGAGATGGCCATCCTTGACAAGACACAAGGAAGCTGAGAATGCCAAAAGAAACCAAGAAGATGAAGCCATTCTTAACACTCCAAAGGGATAAAAGGACTTTGTGGTGCAAAGGTCAGGAGAGACTGAAGAGAAACGGACTTCATGGTGCAAAGTCTTGGAAGGTCGTGAGGGAAATATATGAAGGAGATTTTGAAGGGAGAAGAGTTGTCCATTAGATGCAGCACCGTGTGGAATATATATGCTTTCCAAGGACCTAGTAGTCATTGAATAGGACTCAAACGTGGTTAGATTTTTCATTTGAGATAAAAGCTGGAGGCTTCCCTACTTAACGGGGAAGAAAATTTCCATCACATGCATGTTAGAGACAAACATGAGTTCAACAAGATTCAAAAAGATCTCATATGGGAATTTTTGGACTAAGTATCCGCGTCAAGAGAGACCATGGAAGGTGATAGTCCCCATAATGAGTCCAAGCCACATGAAGAAGGTGGGATGACTCCAAATCAAATCAAATCAAATGAAAATTTAAAAAAGGGCTAGATATAGGATGCCACGTGGTTTTTCAAGATTTGAGCGGAGAGAGATCAAGAGCTTAGATTCTGAGTTTGCTTTGACCATCTGATGGGCTTCATCTCATCAAGGATTGGGTTGACAACTCGCCCACTAAGTATGTCCAGAGAAAAGGAAAGAAAGAGGTGATCCTTGGTGGATGGGGAGGGGTCCTGAGAAAGGGAGAACATGAGGTGGAAAATAGAGAGCGTAGTCTACCAATGGGAGATTTGGAGTGGATGGTGCAAGACAGAAATAAGGAGAGCCTCCTGTGCTTGTGGTAGAAGAACGAAAAAATGAGAGATAGAGAAAGAGAGAAGATATGAGAGAGAGAAAGAGAAGGGGTTAGTTGGTAATTACATCCAACCGGCACCGAAAGATGATTAGATCTGGCCAATAAGATCCGTTTGGTCATCTTCCATTGCCACGACAATAATGGGCATGGTGTTGCATAAGGATAAAGCAAACCATGCTATCAATGATGTTGTTAGTGGCACGGATTGTAAAGATATCTTACATTTAGATTAGCACTGATCACAGAATTAATACGGATTCAATCTGATTCTATTTATATCTTGATGCACCTGTTTTGGCAAGATATATTACTTTCGAGCTGTGAATATTTTTCTAGGATTTTTATTTTGTACTTTGTAATCTCCAACATCGAAGATAATGAAAAATCTCCATCTTTTTTCGTTTACAATTTTTTCCTTTGATTTAAAGGATTTTTCATGTAAATCGTACATTTGCATTGATTTTGTTTTCTTCGATTTCTCTTCTATTGACGTCTTGTTACAATGTGGATAGGCCAACTGGGGAAGCTGTGAAAGTAGATGGAGAATGAAGGAGCTTTATGGATGGAGATGGAGTTAAAGAAGAATTCTTTTTAAGAATAATAAAAAGAAAAATACAACCGATTGTAACCACTGATCTATTATTTTTCAACACTATACCTTACCAACCGGCGGTCAAGATCTATTCTCTCCTCTATTTAAAACCTTTTTAGTAGCGACCAACGATGAAACACTTATTTTTAACATACAGCAAAGAGGAAGGGCCACATGATAAACTAGTTTTGACGTAATAGCTGATTAAACACAGGGGGGTGAGACTAAACTAGAATCATCCATAAGATTATATAGTTCTTAATTTGAAGTTGATAGAATACGGCTTTACATATCACTGCATCCTTTTGTTTCATTTATTTTCACATTTTGCGATATATAAGATGAAGCTACACTTGAGAGAAGCTGTTCTAACATCACAACCATTATCTTCTCAACAAAGTGGCTTCCATGCTCTCTTAGTTCAATCAGGTAACTTCAGGACTTTGATATTCTTCCATTGGGATTCCATGAAGTAGGAGCTATCATTTTGTGCATAAACACCACATTTGAAGTAATGCGAGGCTCCTCCACGGTCACTCACAGCTAACTTCAGCTCTCCATCAATGAAAACCTTGACCAGCTTGGCACGGAGATCATGGATCACATTAACTCGGAACCATCTGTCATAGATATCATCAACTATGACCTGTGACCTATAGTACATGAGTGCACCATTGTAGACTCTCAGCATTAGAGTTGTAGCTGTCCGGTTCGCTCCAAAAACTTGCATGATGCACACACCGGATGTCCCACTGGGGATATAAGCATGCCCTTCAAACTGCCAAACTCCGGAAGAGTAGTCATAACCCTTGGAGAGAAAAATCATCAGAAATATGATCAGATTAGAAGTAGTTTTAAATAAAGCAGCTCCATCTGAAATGCCATAGTATTATACTGCTGGAAATAATATTTTGGTTGCAGAACAAAATGTAATAGCCTAAAATGTGGGCCAAGATGGGCTTGTTATTGTACATTTATTGAGTTATAACTGGATGGTCTGTTGGTTTGATCCACTTTGGCTGCTTGACCTTCATGTCAAGGCTGCGACAAAGTTACTAATTAACTAGGATTATTTGCGATGAAGAGATAAATTTCCCAGGTGAGTGCACTTGTTAAGAATGAGTTTAACCTTAGGGAACTAATAATAAAGAGATATTAAAGAAAGGGAAGCAACATGCAATAGTTAAGACTTGGTGATTTGTACTTGTATCCGAATCTCGGTACGAGGAGCAGTGTGGCTCGTCCGGGAGTGGGGCTTGTCAGTAGACAGGACCCAGAGCTTGTGGATACCATCGATGAAACTATATCGCTCGCTTACAGGCAAGTCATATGGTTTCTGGATATGAAAGTTGGAGTTGCTGAGAGGGAGGGAGATAAAACCATGTGTTGGGTCAGGTGACCATGCCACAACTATGTGGCCATGCAATTGAAGAACCACCCAGCACACTGGTACTAAAAGAGCCAAGTAAGAACTCATCTTTCTCTTCTGCAAGCACAATAGAGAAAAAGAGCTCAACCTAGAAACAGGCAATCCTCATACATTCACTTTATATAGACAAATTAAGGATTAAGCTCTTATGTCACAACCCGTGAACTTCGCTTAGATTTTAGAATGCAGAGCTAATTATAATTCTAATCGTATGTGTTGATTAGTTTGATTTGATCCATTCAAAGTTGGAACAACAACTCCATAGATTATACTAGTTGCTGAACGTTCTGGTTTCTGTCTGTCCGCATTTTAAAAGTCTTCAAGGTCAAGAATTTCTTTTTATACTTACTGATTCATATACAATTCTGTGAAATGATTTGTTTTAGTGCTTAGTAAAAATTACTCGAGTGAGTAGCATGACTGTAATGAGATTTTGAACAAAAGATTGTTCGCCAACCAGTGGCTTTACAAATATTCCATTGGAGAAATAGGATGACCCCATACAACTAGGTATCATTAGGTAGTCCCTGATTCAATGCAACGGCCGGCAGCATAAATGCTATAAGCTAATTAGAGGCGAGAGAGGTGACCATTTGGAACAAACAAGTTAACCACTTGGAAGTTTAGTTAACATTTGACAACACGAGCACTTTCTTTAAGAAGGAGACAATACTTTATTTATTTACACCTGTAATCTATGAACCCATGACCACAACACGAATCCCTATATCCTGCTAACACTATTGGCTGGTAGCAGAGACTCCTGGTGTCATGGAAGCCTAAGTGTTCAACTTAAAGCGCAAAAGTTTATTATATCCTCACTTGCGTTATCATTCTGATGCTGGATATGCTGCTATCTAACTGCTACCTTGTCATGTTCCATCTGTCCGTGTGTCTTTAACTCTTAAGCTCCATGGTCAGAGTCCCACTATATTTTTGTTCCACCAAAGTCCATTTACAAATCCTGGAAAAATTAAATGATATGAAGGAATCAGTCTTTGTGGGTAATGATGCCAAAGAGACACCTTTAATAAGAGCTGGTATGAAGTTCAAGTATGGTATCATGACTTGATGCTCTGAAAGCAACGTCTACAAGATCTAAATGGAGTAGGACACTTTAATCCAAAAATTGAAGGGGATGATGAACTTGTGTGGCAAAAGAAACTCCTGATGATTTGAGTCTCTAGTACTAGAATTAATGCAACACAATGTTTGTTATTTCAATCAAAAAGATATAATTTTTGTTATCTTGGTTCGCATCATAAGGTGCAAAATTGATCTATTACTGTCGGGTTGTTTGGAATCCAACTCGCTAGATCTGCTTCACAATCATCATATCAACCATCCCTAGATAGTGGAAGAAATGCTATGATGGCAGACATAACCATATCTTTTTGTTACACCATTTTAGTACATTATGATCCATAAATTTTTGAGCACGAAGATGTGCCTACGAACGAACGTTTGAATCAGTAGATCAGTTTCTTTGAAACCATGAAATTTTTCTTCAACTTCATGAGTGCTTTGCAACATTAAGGAGCACTTAATATATAAACACTTGATATAATATTACACTAATTGGTGCTCTTGATATAACTTGGTATTGCATACATAACTTGGGACTCTTAATCAATATTATCTTTATGATAACATTTGATTACTAGGATCGTCATAGCTCTATTACAAAAGCTACATCAATCATCTTTTTTAAAGATCCTTATGTCTCTCCACCTGGATTCCATGTAATAAGTCGAGTAATTCTGGGTGTAAACTCCACACTTGAAATTGAATACGCCTGGTCCATTGCCCTCCACCTCCATCTTTTGAACACCATCGATGAAGACCGTCAGCTTATCAGCATCCACGTCATGTATCACATTTACCCTCATCCATCTATCATAGACGTAAGGCTCCACCACTGACCATACATAGTTTGTGAGGAGACCACCATAGACCCTCAGCATCAGTGTCGTAGCTGGGTACGTTGCTCGGTGGACTTGCATAATATTTGTCCCAGAAGTGCCGTTTGGCACGAAGCCGTAGCCTTCAAATTGCCATGTTCCAGATGAGTAATCATAACCCTGCAACCAAGTTAAAATCATTAAAATCACTGCAAGAAACTAATGATGTTGAGAACTGTGACAGTGTCATTCATACACGAATTCGAATCTCGGTTCGAGGCTTCGTCTTGCTGTCTGGTCGGAGAGGCATGTCGGAGGAATACACCCACATCCTCCTAACTCCATTGACAAAGCTGTAACGTTCTTCAAGAGGTATGTCATACGGTTTCTCCATCTCAAAATTCCATTCAGTTAATGGGACGGCTGTGAAACCCTCAGTGGGATCACCATTACAGAAGCGATGGGCATCCCTGAGAAGGCACAAAGAAACAAAGAATGCCAAGAGAAACCAAGGGGAGCAAGCCATTCTTTATGCTTTCTAAAGGGTTGAAAGGCCTGTGTGATTGAAAGGTGAGGAATGTTTCTATGGGGATATAATATATATATATATATATATATTATATATATATATATATATATATGTATATATAGTAGGGATTTGCTGGGTGGAACATTGACCACATCCATTGCACCATTTGGAAGATGCTCGCGAGCACCTTGCAGTCAAGGAACGGGGACCACAGGTTATTGAATTTTGATTGATGACGGAGTGTTGAAAGTACTACTATCATTTCTTAAGGTGAGGGGGGCTCCCAAGAACTTTTTTTTTTTTGAGTCACGATCTTGTCGCGGAGAGGATTAATTTGCTAGCTAGCTCTGCTAGTTGCCAAGCCTTGCCGTTTTGTTTGCTTCGCTCTGCTGTATTCCCTCTGTTTTGCTATCCCACTTGTCTTTGACCTCTTCTTTATCTCGCTTTTAGCTTTTGTGCAGCTTATCCTTTTTCCTAATAATATTATTTAGACGAGAGGTTTTTGCTTCTTCTGATTTCTCAAAAAAAAAAAAAAACACAAGCTTATTATCATCAGAAATATTTTCTTGTGCTGACTTATGCGCAAAAACTTAAAAACTTGCCCTGTTTGATTGCGACCACATATTTTAGAAATGTTCCACTAATATTATCAATTAATTAAAATATTATGCATGTTAGAATGGATTATTATTGAATCATGCCTTTGATTCATCAAATGCATCGTGACGCAGCCAAGATCATATTTTAATTGAAATAGAGGAGGAAGATGTACGAAACAAAAAAATAACATATATAAAAAAAAACTCACTTTCAAATTTTTAATTCAATATCAAAAATAGACAGTTTATAATATTGACTAAAAATTTTATTTATAAAAAAAATCTTGACTTAACGTCTAAACTATCTAAAATATTTTAGATTTATTTTTAATATAAAATAAATAAAAATTAAAATTTTTAATTCATTCAGAATTTTTCGTTGAACTATTAAATAAATAAATTTGATCTTAAAATTAGATTATGATAGCAAAACAGTCAGGCACGTAGAACATGAAAAAATTTTTTGAATTAAAATTTTATAGATAAAATTGATCCTGCATGAGAGATTTATATCTGTTTTAATATGATAGAATCAAAACCACATGCACAATCAGTTTGACTTTTTGTTCTTTCAGATCTTTTATTGCAACTGCAGCCAAATCCTGGGATGCCGTCTATGAAGTCTCTTCGGCGTACTGCCAAGTGTAACTTAGCACAAAGAGGCTTTCTGCTCTTGAAAGGAGCGTGATGCTCACCTTTTTACACTTGGAAAATCCACGGCCCTTCTCTCTCGGTTCTCCATGGTATTTAGCAATGTCAGTTAAAACTTTGCATGGTCAGAAATTAGGGACTCACTGTTGGAGAGAATTCAAAAGGAAAATTTTTAAAATTTTTCTAAAATTTTCTTTCAAAGATTATAATCTTATTTTTTAATTTTATTTCTTAAATATTTTAATTATCATGATTTTAATTTTGACTGTTGGCTCCTAATTATAAGCCTTAATTAGTTAGCAACAGTCATATAGATTTATTCTTATTTTTATTTTCTAACCGATAGATTTTTTATTAAAAATCTTGATGGATCAATAAATACCTCAATGATCGATCATTTTAGTTAGCTATAAAAAGACCATCTTGAGACTTAATTTTGAACATCCCCATCTAATCCACTTTCTTTTTTCATTCTATATTTTTCTCTTCAAATATTTTTCTTTATAATTATTATTGTGGGTGTTAAAAGAGTCTTCATCAATCTCTTCCACGATCGTGCTTGCAGGCAGAGGGATATCGATCATATCTTAAGGTGGTATTTCTGGAGTTTCTACATGAAGGACGAAAATATGCCTTAGGACAGTATCTTGCATGCTTTCGATTTGATCATATTTTTTATTATTAAATTTTAATAAATTATTTATAATATTCTTTTACAATCAAAATTTTTGTTAGTTTTCTTAAATCACATTTGAGTTTTTTAAGTATTTGTTCTAACATTCTAAGGCATAATTCTTCGGATAATTATATATATATATATATATATATATATATATATATAATTTTATTCCTATTACTTTGTACTCCTATAGCCAGTGATTCTGATAATTATTCACTTTGGTACAATTTTGGCTGAGCAGCTAGTAATATGGCTGAATGAACCAGTTGGGCACTGTATTAAGAAATGGACGAGAAAGTTTCTTAGAAGCAAAGCAAAATTGTTTCTTTTGTTGCCTCACAACATAATCCACAAGTACATTACAATAGGTAACAGACATCTTGGTGAATAACAACAATATCTTACTGATTGTTCTGATCTGTTCTGACAGTTTTTCATTCATTTAGATGCTTTCATTTTTGATGTACTCAATTGGTACTGGTAGTGTATCAATACTATACCTTCCAATTTAAAAAAAAAAAAGCACTAAGAGATTTAGAACCGTATTTAAAACCTTACCAATAACCATGTTTAAGTGTTGGGTGTGGGCTAAATTGAAGGATCTGGGTTACATAGCCATTTGCTGCTCTGCCATCAGCTTGTGGTGCATTCTTCTTTCAGAATACTAGTGATAATTGCATGGTTTGAGTTGGATATGAGCAAGGGGTGGGCTTGCTTAAGCCTGGTCCATTCTTTACCCTCATCATAGGCCTTTCTATGTATTATTTTGTTTTTTGTTTAACATGTACATGGTGAGTTCTCATAATGCAGGAATTGCAAATGCTACAAAAATATGAGGACGTGTGTCTTTTAGTCCGAGATAAGATAGTTTTGTTGATCCATCTTGTATGATAAGCCTGGAGACAATATTGATAATGAATCTTAACCTGTCCATTTGAACTAAGGTAAGCTATATGTTCCTGCTCATTGATACTTATTTATGGCTCACGTCCGTAAATTCTTTCATGACTTTCCTTAGAAGTTCTAGCCAAATTGGTGATTTGGTTGACAAATGTTTTTTACAGGCTCAGAAATTGAATTTATCACTACTCATTAGATTACATCTAATGTATACAAAACATATCCATACCATCTTAAATATAGTCGTCTATTTATTTTACTTTCCAAGCTTCTTTGACTTTTCCGGCCAAGACCATAAAAAGCGTGCAGCAAAACTACCTACATACTGAGCTCAACCCTGTAGAAGTTGCAGATTATCTTGTGGATGAATATTTGTGTAAAAAAAACATGGTAAACGTTTTTTCATTTAGTGAAATGTGGAGCTTTGTGAATCTAAAAGTTTGAAGGTATTTATCTTAGTCTTTGATCATTTCTTTAATTATAGTGAGCTTCATGAATTTCTCTGTTACCACATCCATTGGTTTATTTGTCTCTGTTCTTGAAACACATCAGAGTACGCTAAATATCCAAAGTAGAATCTAGAAGAGTTTGCTGTATGTCAGCGTGGATATTTTTATTTGACTTTGATTGGCCCTAATGGATAATTTTGTTTAACAAAAAACTATGTTTCATGATATTATTCAGTTGTAGAAAATAATGGTATTTGACAATTTTGAGTTATAGGCTTTTAAAGAAATCTGATGTCTGTTACTTATCTAAACCTATGTCTTTTTCCCTCCTACATTCATCACTCTATTTGAAAATCTGCCAACCAGTTTGTTATGTGGTAGATATTTTTTTAAGTCTATTTGCATGGTTTTGGTAAAAACTTCTTAAAAATGGTTATTTTTAGCCACTTGTTAAAACTCATCTCTTTGCTTCATGTGTTATATTACCTTGATTTGTATAGCTCATGCTCAATGAAGCATATCTCTCAACCAGTTTGTGTATTGTCGCATTCTTAGATGATGGTTCTATTATTGAATTATTTTGGGTGTTATCACCAGTAGTTAGCATGAACAATGGCATCTAATTTAAATTTTATTGAGTATTTGTGGCACTCCAATCAGTTTATTTATTTGTATCATATCTGATGCATCATAGAGAGATGTTTTTTCTTTAATGAACTTTGTCAATAGCATAAATTTTAGTATATCTCAAAAATTATAGAGGGAGATATTTTTTAACAGTCTACCTTTAAAAAAAATATTTAAATAGACCTAAGGTCTTAGAATCATCGAGGAGGATGGGGCTTAGCCTATAATGAACCTTCCAATAATAAAAACCTAACCTCTGTGATATGAGATCCCTTGAAGACAGTTCAGTATGGTAACAACAAGCTAATTGGTTAGTCAGTAAGCGCATGTGATTTATTTCATAGACTTCATCTCATTCCTATGGTATTTAGTGCTCTTATGTAGTGGTTAGGAAGAGCTATAGCTTTGAATGAGATCCGAGATGATATTTTTCATGAGATGTGACTCTACACATATCTCTGAAGAAACTCATCTACATAAGAGTATTCGTACATAGCTGCAGATATGAGATTTGGGTTACTCTAGTAATTCTCATGAAAAATCAAGATACTTGTACAGGATCACTAATACACAGACTAAGGATGAAGAACTTTATATTATATATGTGATAATTGAAGTCTGGATCAAAGGAATGTAGTTCAAGATCTGATTCACTCCGTTTTCTTCAGATAAAAATTATTCATACTAAGTGAAGTTAAATCACCTTACGCATTACATAGTATAAGCATCCAAAAATTTATATTATTTTATTTTATAATTTTTGAAAAAAAATTTGAGTTTTGTGGAGGATTGTCGGAGGAATCAAAAAAAACTCAAAATTTTCTAAATTTTCTTCCAAATATTTTAATCTTATTTTTAATTTTATTATTTAAATATTTTAATTATCATGATTTTAATTTTGACCGTTGGCTCCTAATTACAAGCCTTAATGAGTTAGCAACGGCCATATGGATTTATTCTTGTTTTTATTTTCTGACTGTTAACTTTTTATTAAAGATCTTGATGGGTCAATAAATGCTTTAACGGTCGTAAATAGTCATTTTATTAGCTATAAAAAGATCATCTTGAGATCTAATTTTGACCATCCCCTTCTAATCCTCTTTTCTTTTCATTTTATATTTTTCTCTTTAAATATTTTTTTTTATGATTATTGTTGTGAGTGTTAAAAGAGTCTTCATCGACCTCTTTCATGATCGTGCTCGCAGGCGGAGAGATACCGGTCGTATTTTGGGATGGTATTTCCAGGATTCCTACATGAAGGACGAAAATATGTCTTAAGATAGTACCTCACATTTTTTCGATTTGATCATATTTTTTTATTATTAAATTTTAATAAATTATTTATATTATTTTTTTCCAATCTTTTTTTTTTCAGTTATCTTAAACCACATCTTAGTTTTTAAATATTTATTCTATCGCTCACTTATATTGGCATTATACTAATTTATCAAATTTGAAGGATCAACATCTTGACTAGTCACATGTCGGATGTGATTAGTGTAGAAAATCAGTTGTTCTGCTAGAATCCATGGAGTAAAAAACTTGAGTAGAAATTATCAGAAATGATTAACTACAAGAGTTTTTTTTTTTTTTTTTGAGATAAAATAGAGGAAGTAAGATACTTCGCCCATGAAAATTAATTATATAAATTAAGATATACGTACATAGGGAATCATGGAATAGAAGGTATGATGATGGAGAGGGAGTGGATTTGGCTGTTTCCATATCCCAACCCATCGTCCTCGTCGTGGAAGCGGGAGTAAAGAGGAATAGAACTAGAGAGATCTCGACCTCATCTCTCCAGGCATATTTTTGTATGGAAACGTCTTATCAAAGTGTAAATACCTCAAAAAGCGATTCCTCGATAGGAACGTTCAAGAGATGATTTGGAGCTTATATATCTTCCAGTAAGTCTGGTCGGTAGAACAAGGAATTAGAAAACAAAGGTAAGACTTCTGAGAAGTTAAAGAGTAAAATAGTTTTTGAGGAGAAGAGTAGGATTATCTGTAAGAGTCCGTACTCTTTGTTTGGAGGCTTCCCTGAAGGATAAGAAGCTACAAGTTTTCATTTTAAGAAGGAAATCAGCACCTCAAAATTGAAATTCTGAGCTTGTGGGGCACGGTGTCATTTTTGGCAACTTAACTTTGAATACAATCGCTTACACTCATGACAAGGCTACAGTAATACCTGACTGCCCTTTAAGAAACCTAGTAGTACTTCAGTAGATGGAATGGAAAAGTTATGTATGATCTCGGCATTGCTCTGGAAATATTGCAGATCATATATATAATCTTAAAAGAAGGCCATAGATTATAACATTCAAATGGCCAATATTAGGCCTAATTTACAACCAAAAAAAATATTACCATGAAAAAAAAGGAGAGTAGTGTACTGGTCCACTCAACAAAGCTAACCAAGATAAAGGAGATCAGACTGAGTCAGACTAATATATATGGATACACACACAATTTTAGTACTTTGGAGTTGACAGAATAACTCATTGCAGATCATTGCCTTCCTTCATCTATTGTTCAATTCATGATGAAGCTAAACATGAGATGAGCAATATTAATATTACGAACATCATTTCCCAGCATAGACCTAAACAGAGGGGCTTCCATGCTTCCCGTTAACTTCAGGACCTTGATACTCATCCACAGGATTCCATGAAGTAGGAGATGCATGTAATTCTGTTTTTAGTCGCACATTGGAAGAAATGCAAGACCTCTCCATCGGCGGCAACATTTCTAGTTGCTCTTCACTTAACCACTGAAGTTTTGCATGCATTCGTTGCTCAGTCAATCGAGGCCCTTGTGAAAGATTTCTGTTTTAGATCCTATACTTAGATCTTGTTGTTTTTATGAAACTTTTTTGTTGGCTAGATGTACTGGTTTTGTTCGTCCATTTTTCTCCGTCGTATTCACTTTGCCACTGGTGCTTCCGCTAGTTAGTCTTAGATACGTAAACGATAGAGGGGTGGCTTCTTTACCGGCCTCTTTTATGTCTCATTTGTTTGACGGGAAAAGGAGAGGAGATGTGTGGTCAACGAAAAAAATGAAGAAATCTCTTTTATTTTGTTGGAGTTATAAAAAAAAAAGAGATTAAAAGATAGTATTTCCATTGGAATATATTTCCTATATTTTATGGAAAAGAAAAACATACGTGGGACAAGGTTTTTTGGCTTAATTTCCTATGGAAACGGAATCATAATTTTTTTATTAAAAAATACTCTTAAAGCCATGAATAAAATAGAATAAAGTCTTTTTTATTAAAAATATAATATATATTTTATATTATTTTTTTAGGAAAGTAAATATCAATGAAATATAAGGCATTTTGAAATGTGCTACTTTTTCACGATCAACTAAATATGCTAATATTATTTTTTCAGGCATCATATTTGTAGAAATCAGTTTCTTAAGAAAAAAAATTTTAGTGGGAGAAATTCCTTCCTGCGAAACAAATTAGTCCTTAATGTCAAAAAAAAAAAAAAACAAAGGTTATCCACCATATTTTCAGTGCATCCAACAATTAAATTGGATAACTTTAAGTTATCTACCCTCTAGCCTGCAACTATGCTACATGCAGTAAAGACTCCAAACATGAAATATAGTAAAAAGAATATATATATATATATATATATTTCTTAAATTCTAAATAAATAACTCTTAGGTATTTATCTAAATTCTTATTTTTCTTATAAAGTTGGGGGAATTTGCTGACTTTACATGGAACATGTCATCGTAGTATTACTATTTTGAGGTCCTAGTTAGGCATTCGTTTATACGTTGATCTCTAATTCTCAAGTTTTATGTAAATTCCTGACTGATCTCTTCTATGAAAATTTATATCCGCCAATAGTTAGATCCAAACCTTTTTTTTCACAAAAGAAGTAGTGTCATTTTCTTTCGAATTTATAATTTCTCTGTACTATGCTAGAATATGGAGCAAAAGAGGATCGAGAATTTACCAGAAGGTGTTCTTCCATTGAACTTTGAAGCTGTGTGTATGTCAAAGCAAAATTCCTTGCTCTTTGCATTAATGCGAGCAAGTTCTCCAACGAAATAGATTGCTTGTCTTTTCTTCTAATTTTTTTTATTTTAACTATCCGATGTATTTTTTCTACTCTTTTACATCTTGTTCTTCTAATGGACTACAGGGATCTACCAAATACGCTGAGACAAAATTTTCAAACAGAGACCATGTTGAGACCTATGAAATAGCCCAATAGTAGGAGGTCTTTTCTTTCCAAAGGAAAGAAAAAAGGTCATCAATAAATCAATGCGTTCAACAAAGCTTAACCAAAAGAAAAGGACAATAGACTAGGATCTTCTGCAAGCGACAATTATTATTCGAAGGAAGCCACAGCATAACATCACAGTCACAATTTTCTCTCGCAAACCAAAACAAAGTGGCTTCTATGCTTTAGCTCAGTCAGGTAACTTTAATACCTTGATATCCTTCCAAAGGGATTCCATGAAGTAGGAGGAGTAATTTTGCGTATAAACGCCACACTTGAAGTAATGCGAGGCACCTCCACGGTCCTTTGCAACCAGCTTCAGATCTCCATTAATGAAAACCTTGAGCAGCCCTGTACCAAATTCATGGATCACATTCACTCGAAACCATCTCCCGTAGATATCGTCTTCTATGAGCCGTGTTGTATAGTACATGAGTGCACCGTTGTAGACCCTCAGCATTAATGCTGTAGCTGTATTCGTCCGGTTGGCTCCGAAGACTTGCATGATGCACACACCGGTTGTCCCGCTTGGGACGTAGGCATGTCTTCGAATTGCCACACTCCAGAAGAGTAGTCATATCCCTTCGAGAGACAAATTATGATCAGACTAGGGGTGCCTTTATTCAGTTTAAAGCATATGCATATAAACAAGCCTTAGCAGTTACCAAAAAAAAAAAAAAAGCGGCCTTAGCAAAACCATTGTTAGTAGCCTAATATCATATGAACTGAGAGGATTAACTTCTGGAGCGACTGGATTTCCCAGATAAAATTGGGCCAAGATTGGCTGGTTAGTTGAATTATATGGAGGTTTCTCAGCAAATTGGCTTGTTTTTGGTTTCTCCAACACCTACTGCTTGAACCTTAGTGCATAGGCAATGACAGCTTCCCTCGTTTGTAGGTTAGTTAACATCCCGTAACAGACAGAAATAGAAGAAAAGGTGGAAAATAATACAAAAAAGAGCTCGTTTGTGCATTTTTTTTAAGAAAGAGTTTCTTTTTTTCCCCTCAAGAAAGAGTTAGAAATCCTAACCATATTCACCAAGGAAAAAAACTTCTCACCTGGAATAAAGGAAGAGATGCGGAAAAAGAAAAAAAAAATGTGAGATAGTTGAGTTTTTTTTGTGATTCATACTCGTATGCGAATCTCAGAACGAGGAGCAGTCGGACTGGTTGGAGAGAGGGGTTTGTCAGTAGATAGGACCCACAGCTTGTGGACACCATTGGTGACGCTGTATCGCTCGCTTTCAGGTAGGTCATAAGGTTTGTGGATGTCGAAGTTGGAGCTGTCGAGAGGAGAGAGATGAAACCATCTGTAGGGTCTGTAGCTCCTTGGCCACGGAGCTGGAGAAGAGATAGGTACATTGACGCTAAGAGGAGCAAGTAAAAGTCCATCTTTCTCCTGTGCACGCAAACGAACAGGAAGGATAAGCTCGTCTTTGGAATAACGTGCGCATTACCATCCTCATGCTCACCCTATATAGAGAGAGAGTTTAGATCTCGAGCTGCAATCTGTGACTCCTGATTTTTTTTTTTTTTTTAATGTTTGATTGTAGGTGTGAGTGGATTTGCACCTACTTGATATAACTAAATCAACCTATATAAAATTAATAATTTAAAATTTAATGATAATTTTTTAAAATTCTATAAATTATGATATTATTTATCGACATATTTATTAAATATTATAAAATATAAATTTATAGTAATATTTATAATAAAATATCATAAAATATAAATTTTTAATCGTATTTATAATAAAATGTCATAAAATATAAATTTATAGTGGCATTTATAATAAAATACTATAAAATATAAATTTATAGTGGCATTTATGATAAAATACCGCTAATAAAAAATACTTGTTGAAACATAGCGGCATTTTTACCAATATGTAACAAAAAAAAGAATTTTAGCGACATATAATAAAAAATATCATAAGTAATTTATCGCTAAAAATATTTTTGTTGTAGTGTCACATGTCTACCATCACAGAGAATAAAAAATCAAAAAAGATTATACCAATATAATTAATATAATAATAATATAATATAACTGAGAGTATTTTCAATAAAAAATAATATTTTCATAATATAATCACTAAATAATATAGTATGAAAAAATAAATATCATCTCTTTGGTAATATTTTTTTACCTTCTCTCTTAAAAAAAAAAATTTAGAATCCACAATTTATTTTACCATCTTTTTTATCTATTTTTATATCAAATATGATAATTTAATATGAAATTTATTTTTTTATAATGGATTACTTCCAACCAAAGGAAAGCATGAGATCTGACAGCATGAGATCTGCAAACTTATGATGGTGGCACCTAGCAACAAACCAATTGAAATCTCATTAGCAAGTCCACTTCATTGAAAAAGAGTCATGCTTAATTTAGTTTCGCCTACTTCTATGAACCCTTGACCGCAACAGCAGGCGCTGTTTTGGCCTCTGGCGCTTGGCCGGTAGCCAAGTCTCCCAATATGGAGGAATCCCAAGGGTTAGTTTATACCTCCTTCCATTCATTTTTCCCTGGTAAAGATTACCATGTTACTGCTATATATTTCTCTAAATGCTCCCTTGTCATCTTCCATTTGTTGGTATGTTTTCATCTCCTTGGTCAAAGCCTCCAGTAGTGCTCGTTCTTAATTTCATCCTTCCACCAAAAGTAATATATTCTTGCCATTGTACCACATGGCAAAAGCTAAACCAAATCATCGGGAAAAATTCACCATGGTGGTAATGATGCAAAGGAGGAGACACTACTAGAGAAGACATGTATTTCTATATTTACCATAATGTCATGGCTCAATTCTTTTCAGAAAACTGTGAAAAGATCATCATACTTTCATTAGAGATGAAATATATATAAAAGAGTAAAAAAAAAAAAGAAAAGAAAGAGCAAGAAGTAGGGAACCCAAGCAGCCTTATATGAAGCCTGATCCACAAAAGTAGCCCAATTACTAAAACTAGGCCCAATAACAAAAGGGCCATGGAACCAAATTACGGTCGTAATTGGCCAACCCAATACCAGTATACCTATTCAAAGTCCATGTTTTCACCAGCTTAAATTTTCTAAAAGCAATTCATAAAGATTTTATTCCAGCAGGATGGTGCATTGTTAATATGAAGACGATGAAAGCATATAGCAAGATAATTATCAGTTGTTTGAGATTTTAGAACTTGATATCATGTAATAATGTCTTCTGGTCCTGGTTCTCATTATGTTCAAGTGGAATTTTGATCTCTGACTTATTTTATTTATTTATTTAGAAAGCTCCGACTATGAATGCTAATCCAACTCGTGAGCTATGCGCTTTTGTTACATCATTCGAGTTGCTTTGATTTTACCCAAAGAAACACGGATGCTTTTGAAAGCAAATGAAAGATTTGACTTCGCCTTGCTCACGGAAGCGTTCAAGTGATCTACTTTGAGTCTCTGACAAGCTCCCTCCACCATACAGCCTGCTTCGAAGAGAGGAGCGAAGAAGTAGTAGAATGGGCCTGACTGGGGCTTGAGGTATACTAGATCCATCTCAAGAATTATGATGTCTGTCCATAGCTTAGAACCGACGAGAACGTCTGCCATCATGCAAGGATTATCAGTGTAACAATCCAAAACATTATCCAAAATAAATAAATTTAAAAATATTATTTAAATTATTTAATTTTTTATAAATATTTAAATTTTTTTATAAAAAATTGATATGTGACTAAAGATGCATTTGCATACTTCGCGTATTCTTTCAATTTAAACTCAAATATTCTCATTAAATTAAATATTAAAATTTATTTAAATTTAATTATAAATATTATAATTAATTTTAAATAGATCAACATTACAGTATTTTCTAATCTATATAGATCCATGGGTTAGATTCACTTAATATCATTTACAATAATTTAAAATTTTATTTAAAAAATTAATAAAAATATTATTTAAATTTATAATTTTATAATAATATATAAAATTTATTTAATTTATAATTAAAATTATATATATACTGATCATGATAATTAATGCTTGCCACTGCAGGGGCAATTCTCTCCAACGGCTAGTAAATTGACCCCATCGTGAAGATAGAGGCAACCATTAAGATTTATGAGGTCAATAACCCGCATCTGCTGCAGAGTGGATGGGATAGGAAGCACGGAGAGCTTTCAAAATTCACGTTTTGCTGATAATGACGTGTCCTGGCCTGCCAGTAGGCAGTAGCTTTACTTGCATATCCGTTGAATACAAACTTTTTCAAGTCTATTCGTTACTTGCAAATAAATAGAGGGACTTATTGTTCTTGTTCCAAAAAGAACGAAAGCACGAGCAAAAGGGATTGAATCTTCTCCCGTTTTGTTTTGCCCCCTCCCGTCTTTTCCAATTACGCCATTCACCGCCCACTTGCTTCGTTCTTATTTATCACGGTGGGAACCATTTCACGGATAATGATGGGTGATTTAACCAAAAGGATGGAAATTCAAAAGGCAGCATATCCCATCAATCACGCATCACTCACGACCGAAAGCTGGATTATGTTCCCGCTAATCAATGTCCAAGAAATATGACCTAAAATTAACTATATTATTTTTTATTATTTTATAATAAAAATAATTTATTAAAATAAATTTGAAAAATTCAATCTTGTCCGGTCAAAATGTATAGAAATATTACGCCAACAACATGATTCACCCTCTACATACAGATCTACAATGATTCTCCTCAGATGTAATAATATAGCTCAATCTTATTCTTCTCTAACATATACAATCGTTGGAAAGTTTATCTGGAAGCTCTTTTTTTAGTTATCTAAAAAATTAAAAAAATCAAAAAATCAAAAATATAAAAGCAAGATCTTTGTTGGACTATATTATGGATAAGGACAGCAACGGATCAGATCGGTCCATATCCGTACCCATTTCATAAGTAAAAATTTCATATCCATACTTGTTTTGTACCTATTTTGGATCAGGTGGATTAAATCAAGTAAAAATATTGAACATATTGGGTCCGATCGAGTCAAATAAAATTGATCAAATCGGATTGAGTCAAGTATTAAACAATATAAAATTATTATAATTTTGAATTAGAAATATATATTAAATTTATATCGGGTCAGATTTGATCAGGACATATCATTATTTGTATCCAATCTAAATCTATTTTAAATATTATTTTCTAGAATCCATACCTGCTCGAGTTTCAATCAGATTGGATAAAATCCACCTCATTTAGGTTGGAACGGATTAAATATCTAATGGATTAGTTAAAATTATCATCTCTAAATATAGAGCATCAAAGAAAATAAATATATAAGTGTTTTGAATATACTTAAAAAAATTTATTTATAGATTTTTTTCAAATAACCAATGGGATATGGAACGCATTATGTTTTGGAAAGTAGAAATATTATATCCTTGTCTCTTCCGAAGAACTATAACTCTTCGGAAAAAAAAAATGATGAAAGAATGTTTTAAAACTCTTAAACCAATTAAAATTTAGAGAATAAAATTTAATTTTTAAATTAAAAAAAAACTTATGTTTTATTGTCAAAATCCAAGTCAATGAGATTGAACTTGATCTTCCTAAAAAAAATGAGATAAAGGGATCTACGATAGAAAATGAGGGAGAAAAATCCTCAGCAAAAGATAAGATGGAGTTCTTGACTGGAGATGAAAAAGAAGGATCATCGATTGGAGATGAGATGGAGGAGTTCTTGACAGAATATGAGATGCCGATAGAGATGCCTCCTGGATGCAGGGCTGAATTTGTAAAATAATTCTCGATCAGAAGATTTTTCGATCAACAACTCTCTGATGTTCAAGTTAACTAAGAATTGGAGAACAATAAGAGAGACCATTTCAAATCTTTCAAGAGCTTACTTTGGGATCCCCGTTCCCCCATATTTATAAAGGGAGAGCCTGAGTCATATATGTCGGGGAGACTCATTATTCCTAGAAAGTATCCACGGATCGTGCGGATGGAGTTATGCTTCCATGTTTGCTGCGGAGTCAACCATTAATTGTCATTTATGGGCATAATCAGATTTTGGCGATTACAACTTTCTTATCTATTATTTCTGTAGCTACAGACATATTGCTTTTTCAAAATGATCTCTTTACTAATGGAATGATCTGCTGAATATAGGATTATTGCCTCACTTGAATGAGCTCCCCCAGGTCAGCCATAGCCGACTTTGAGCTATCTTGCTGCGCTCGATCAAAATCTAGTCTTTTTAGAATTATAGGAAAGATAAACTCCATATTAAATTGGGTCAGCTTACTTTATTTAGGTCATTATGTTCAACTTTTTTAGGTTGACTGTGGCCGAACTTCAATCTTCTCTACTTCCTCTGGGGATCAGATCAGTCGAGGCCGAAGCGATGGTCCACAACATAATGCATCATGATGGTCATCATATAATTTAATCATAAAAAATAAATATTAAATATATAAAATCATGTATTTCAAGCATCGTGCCATCTCGTTTGATAGCCATCCTATCAATAAATGATTTGATAGTCGTCAAAACTATAAGGTACTCTATCATGCAAAACACGCTGTGTGGAGCATCCATCGACCCCGCCTAAACTACCATACTGCTATATATTGCTATACATAATATATATATTATATATATATATATATATATATAATATTTTTTCAAGCATCCCAAAAGAATTCAGATGTTGATTTCATAATTGCAGTGCAAAAGTTACATGCAAAAATGCATAGAGGAAACCAATTATGGATAGCGGGAAAGTGTTGTGACATCAGCAATATGTAACTATTCTATATTTATTTTTTTTGATAACTATTCTATATTTATTTATCAAGCTCACTGTTCCCGGACTGATGGCCAAATCTTCCTCTCCAAGATCTGGGAGATAAGCGGGGCCAAGGGATTTGGCATGTACCAAAAATAGAAGGTGTTATATGACATCATCTTTGGTGAATTTTTTTCTTTTTTTCCAAGGTGGGAAGCCCACTTGATTTATTTAAAAATTATTAACATCTAAAAATCTCAAAATAGTGAGACCGTGGTGTCGTCATATTTTATTCTTAGTTGCATTAGTACCAAAAGAAAACACTCTCAGTTTTAACACAAAAACTCATTGAAGGGAAATCTACAGTAGTAAAAATGCCAAATGTAAACAGAGCAACTTCTACTAAAAAGAAGCTTTATTAAATTTTAAATCAATTAAAATTTAGATAAAAAATTGATTTCTAAATTAAAACTTCAACAACTAAAAAAATTACACCTCGTAGGATGCATCATGATGGTCATCAGATAATCCAATTATAAAAGATGAATGTTTGTTAGACGTATATTTCAAACAATGCACAATCCTATCTGATAGCCATTCTATCAATAAATGATTTGATGGCCATCATAATTGTATAGCATTCTATCGTGCAAAACACGTTTCAAAAAGAATTCATCTCACTTAAAGTATCATATTGCTATCTGATATTTTTAATATATATATATAATTTTTTTAAGCATCTCAAAAGAATTAAGATGTTGATTTTATCATTGCAGTACAAATTTAAATAAAAAAATACATAAAGGCAACCAATTATTGATAGGGGCATGACATCAGTAATATATCGTATCTTTATGGGGGTCTTTGATAACTATTCTATATTTATTTTATCAAGCATACTATTCCCGGACTGATGCCCAAATCTTCCTGTACAAGATCTAGAAGATATGTGGCGCCAAGGGATTTGGCGTACACCAAATTAGCAGATGCGATTTCACGTCATCTTTGGTGAATTTTTCTCTTTTTTTTCTAAAGAAAGGGGGGAAAGAGGGGAGGGGATCCCGCTCGATTACTAAAAAATTCATTAACATCTAAAAATCTCAAAAGAGTGAGATCATGGTGTCGTCACATTTTATACTTTAGTTGCATTAGTACTAAAACAAAACACCGCCTCAGTATTATCACAAAAACCCAGTACAAAAAAAAAAAAAAAAAAAAAAATCTTCAAGAATAAAAATGCACGCAAATATAAACAGAGCAGGTTCACACCACCAAAATATATACCCTACATCATAAGGCCAGAACAAACCGGCACTTATTTAGGTGTCAGACTGTCAGACCAAAATACATCACGCTAAACACCATATTTTCAATCCCATGCCAGCTTACATACCATAGAAACAGAAAGGAGCATATAAAGATACAGGGAAAAACAAAAGTTCTTCCATCCACTTTAGAAGAGGTGATGATGCTTCTTTCCATGAGATTCCTCAGCTTCCTCCTTAGCTTCCTTCTTCTCATGGTGCTCATGAAACGCATACCCTCCGCTGCCCACCGCGGCTGCCGCAGCAATCTCTTCCTCTATCTTATGCTTGTGTGCATGCTCCGGATCCTTCTTGGCCTCATGCTTCTCATACTGAAAGATTAGTTGTAATAAAATCATTACCCAAATCATAATGGTTAATTTCCAATCGAGAAAAAATAAAATATGATTATAATGAAAAGAACACTGTTGTTTCCTTAACAATTATCATCTTTCATTTTCTCTTATAGCCAATATATATATATATATATAATGATGATTATAGCCAATAATAATAGCCTTTATAAAAGTTATCATTTCATCTCACAAATCCAGGCTATAAAAGGCCCGTTATTTCCGTTATAACGGTCCACGACGGGCACGTGTCTTTCGTCCTTTTGGTGGACCCAGAAGTCGTGGACGCATGCCAAGCATGGTGAATACCAGTCTAGCTTTCATGGATTTCCTCGGTACCCGACAAAAAAGATGAGGAGGAGGACGGTGTGGTGCTCAACGGGAACAAGTTAAGTGGTGAGATGAATAATACCAGAGCGAAGGCACCGGCGGCTAGCGCGCCCATCTCGCCGAGATGCTCCTTGTGCTTGTGGTGCTTCTCCTCCTTCTCATACTTCTCGTAATCCTCTTCGTTGGACCCCGAGACCATCTCCGTTTTCTCGGCGTACCCAGTGGTGTATCCGCCATCGCCGCCGTAGCCAGCTTTGTATCCGCCATCGCCGCCGTAGCCGGCGTTGTATCCGCCATCGCCACCGTAGCCGCCACTGCCGGTGGTGTAGGCCGTCTCCGAGTACTCCACCGTCTCCACGGGCTTTTCCTCCTCCTTGTGGTGGTGGAAGTGGTGGTGGTGGCGGTGCTCCTCCGACATCGGTGATGGATTGCTTTTTTTTTGAGAAGAGGTGATTGATTACTTAAATTAGGTTGTGGTGATGGTATATGCTGATGGTATACGGTACCCGGTTCCGACGAGGGGAGAGGAGGGAGGGGGTATATATAGGTGGGGAGGTGATGGGACCGGGCCAGATGGACGGTGCTGATTTGCTGAGTTCACGGATCTGATACGCCGTTTTTAGTTTTTATCTAAAAACTATTTACTTAGTTGTTAAGGAAATCAGATTTAGTTTATATATGTTGTTAATAGATAATAAGGGAAGATTTGCTTGAGTGTGGTGGGGCCCGTCTCTTTTGACCTTTCCGGCCTGTGGAGCCGTGTGAATCCTGTTGCCGACGCCAGCAGTAAAATAAAAGGTATAATATAGTAGCATCGGGTTCCCATAGTTAGTACATTTTTTATTGGGAAAACAATTCTCTGAGCTATTCTTTGGTACGAGAGTATACAAAATTATTCAATAATTCATGATTTTTATATTTTTTATAAATTTATAAATTATATAACTAACCTTTTCCCTTATCTATACTCTTCTTGACTTTTAATGTGATGAAATTCATAACTTATATTTTTTTAAATTAACAATATTGGTTTTATAATATTGGATTGTAGGATTGTGCAATGAAATTTTATGAAAAATTATATTATCAAATTGTGAAGCAATGATGTCTTAAAATTAAAAATTAATATATCTATTTAAATAAAATTTTGTAAATTCAATTTTTCATCGGCACTTCTGTTTTCTCTTTCTTGAACTCAATATACTGTCATAAATATAGTTTCGTAATATAATTTTTTTCTTTTAAAATTATAAAATTGAATATTTTTAATTTTAAATATAAATATTTATAGTTGCTAAAAAATAAATATTTCTATTTTTATTCTACAAATTTATATATTTACGTCTATCATTTGTTTTCTTCCACGAGAAGTCTCTATTTTTTTTTTTTTTTGCCACCTTCTGAGACTAGAGAGGATGTTCCTTACGCATTATCCTACATTTTACTCTGGTAGACCAAGCCATTGCTCATAAAACCATTCTCAATATACTCGGAAGCCGGAGTGAGAACCAATGCTCTTTGTAATTAAATTTTGGTACTAGCATTCTATCATCCAAAACCAAGGCCGGTCATCTTATTTTTCAATTCTATATCTTCTTATTTTAATAGCATGATATCTTCTAGAAGATGAGATCTTTTAAATTTTTAATAGTTCAAATCTTCATACAATTTTATGATTAGAGATCAGCATAATCTCTCTTCCCCAGGTCAAATGATTCGTCTTGGGCTGCTGTCATACTTTTCCATTAGCTTAGATTAATTCTATCTAATAATTTCTCCTGGTGAATCACTGGACTGGTGATCAACTTCAGTTTAATATTTTCCAGCTATTCGTTGCCGTGCCGACCAGCCACGGGAAACTGTGATTGAGATGGCCGACAAACGTTGCCCCGAACATTGCGGCATCGCAAGCATGCCTATTCATGACGACATCATGAGTCTTAGATCTCGATCGGACGGCTAGCCACGAGTCTCCCCACTGACTGGTGGCATGTAAGATGGTTACTCTACAGTCAAAATTCAAAGCCCTAGGAGTATTCGTTCTCTCATTAAAGCCCCGTATCGGCACAACCTTGTCACCCAGAATCCACGGGATTAAAGCACTGGTGGGGGCCCGCAGAGGTAATGAGTCGGTGCGGCCCCCACTAAATAAGTTGGTTGGGACATGGTATTCACTATTCAGGGCAGTGTCGGCAAGGATAATCCCAGGAATATCCTCTGATATCCTTCGGTCACGGCGCCCGGCTGCCCGCCACCTGCCGATGCAAACGACCGGTCCCGGCCGTCCTATCGTGGTTAGTGGACGCGTATCACTCACCGGGGCCACCAGGGGACATCATGGATTGGATTGGACGCTGCCATGTAAAAATCCTGATCTTGCGCTATGGGATATCAAAGGACTCATGCCGAAGGATTTGTGTGGATAAGGAGACGTGGTGGCCCACGTTCGTGCCCGCGCGTTTGATTGGCGGGCCCCATCCTGTGACCGTGTCCTTAGATTAACATGAAGTCACGTCAGTTGGATAGGATGAGGATTTGAAGTGTAAGTCTTATGAGGAAGTCAGAACAGGAAGTTACTAGGACGAGTAGAGGAGACGTGAACACGTGTCTTCAAATGTCAATCGTAGATGGGCCCCACGCAGCGGCCGGGGTGGCAGGCTATTTCTCCATTGTGGGGTAGACAAGCACTTTGCAGCGGTAGTCAAATGTCAAGAGGTCGCCCTACCACGTGAGATGATGTTGCCCCGCGTGAACCTTCCCCGGGTAAAGGAAGGTGACGCATACCGACTTCAGGTGTTCGTTCCATGAGCTCACCCAAATTTTGTGGCATATTTTGTGGCTTTGCATCTAAAGCCTTCTTGGGTGGACTCACTCCACCATAGGCGAAGTGAATAAAAGCTTTTGATTGGTTACTTTTCACCCAACAACCAATCATAGTAAAGTATGATTAGTAATTAATGAAAAAGGAGCTGATATATGGAGTTTTTATTGATTTTGCCTATGGTAGAACGAGTCTACTTAATTTCCCTGATGAACAGGTAGCCATAGTTTAACTGGCATTGAAAGTTGGAATTTGACCAAATACACATTGTTTTTCCATTCATGGTATGAATCAATCCATCATTTCATATTTCAGGGTGCACCATTTCCCACTTCGCTACAGGAGCAGGAAATAGAAGGTTGCAATGATGCTTTTTTTCGTTTCAGTTTTGGAACTAATTTTTTGAATATATTGATTGATTCTAAGATAGAAATAAGGAGTGCATCCTCCAAAACGAAAACTACTTCTGTTAGTTTCCAAACAAGATGTTCATGCTGATACATACAGACATACATATGTTTATTCATTTCTCCTATTCGTCACGAGATCCAGAAGCGGTCATCTATTCATGTTCCAAATATTGGATGCTACATCTTGGAAAGCAGTGCATGTATTCTTTTGCCTTATCAGAACAACCAACAAGAATGGCATAGGTCCCTTTTTTTTTTTTTTTTTGGTACAATAGGTCCCTTTGAAAAGTGAATGTCCCTCAACTGTTTACCACTAAAAGGTGTGCTGAATTTCATAATATTGGATTAAACGGCCCATTTATCGACCAACTACATTCTGGATCTGCCACAAATCTTAATTACTTTTTGTAAACTATAAGCTATCATAATTGGAGAGCAAGCAACACATGAGGCAACCTTCTCGTGGCACCAGAGCGGACGAAAATGGAAAATAAATAATTAGAAGAGCAGGGTTCCACCTCAGGCATGTTATTGTAGTGGTTCCTCAGGGTGTTACGTGGACGGTGCTGTACCAAGGCTTCCATCTGGCCTTCAGCAGGCCACGTGAATCGGATACAAAAAAAAATCGCAATACAGTACCCATCCAGAGAACCCAAAGAGCTTGTCGGGAGTGGGTGGAGCCATAACGGATCTTCCCCATATAATTATTGCCCAAGTGCGGCACCTCACCCATGAGAGGTTAGGACCGCCACCTAGACGGTAGGCAATACTTAAATGTGAAGGGTACAGGAATCTAGAAGGTGTATGGTTGGAGAGGGTTAGAATTTGAAATCAAAATAGGGATGGTTGCTTCCTATTTGGAAACGTTTGGTTGCAAATAGTTCCATTCCGATTTTTGGACGGAATGAAAAGAATCTAATTTATCTATAATTTAATTTTTATTTTTTTATAAAAATTTAAAAAAATATTTGATTCACAATCAGAATTGAATTCGAAATGGTCAATTCTTTCAAAATATTTAATTCATGATCAATATTGAAATCAAAATTTGAATCCTTAGAGAAGAGTGTGAATTGAGTTTTAGGCAAATCGGATCGTTCCCATATGCAACTCTGAAATTGAAATGAAATTTTTTTCAACAAAATGGTTGGAATGAGATTTATCTATGTTCATTCTGATTTCAGACCTCAATTTCTTCCACCCAAATATCTTTCAAATTTTTATTCCGATTCTGATCACGAACCAAACTTTTCATAAAATTTGACCATTTTGATTCTGATTCTAATCTATTTCAATTCCAATTCTTATTATGAACTAAACATCCTTTTAAGATCCTAAAGCAGTCGATACGGTGCAAAGAAATTATTGATCAAAATGGTTCAATTGGCGTCCAAGTCCCAGAAATCTGAGAACAGATATTAATGGAAATCGACAATTAACTGAGTAATGGAGCAGAAAAATGTGGGTTCTAAATCCACAGGAGAAAAATTAGTAACCCTAAAAGCAGCTAACTGCCATATTCTCCCTTTTCAGAATTAATATACAATGTTCTGCCTAACCTATACTGATTCACACTCGGACTTCAAGCCATCTTGCATTATGCTTAATTTCAGAAATCTGATACCTGTATCAGTATCTCCTTTATCGTTGAAGATAAAGAAAACATAACTTCAAGGTGTAAAGTTAACGGCTTCTTGGAGTCCCTTCACATATTCTGCAATTATGGGAAATATGCAACAAAGTTTGAGTACTTGGAAGCATAACTGAATTTATTATTATAAGGAAAGGCCAACTTTGATTTATGCTGCACCTTCGTTCAAAGCAGAGAGACCAGAATTGCAAATCCAGCAGCAAAAATGCAAACCTTTTTGTTTTCATGAGATGTGCCATAAACTAGTGCATTTTTTAACAGGCTCTAACTGTCACTAAACTGAAAGGTGAATTAAGAAGCATTTGAAAAACATTTGGAACAAAAATAACTCTCATCAAAGGTTACAAACAAAGCTTATACTGTTCAAATCAGAATACACACTGGAAGATCATTGATACCTTGAGCTCAACATGCTTACCAATCTTTTTGATTAAACTTTGCGTATTTGTCTTTGTGAAGCTAACATAAGAAATCAAAAATAATAAATCTTGATGGTATGAGTTACTTGTACTAATCAGAAGTCAGCATTAAAACAAATCCCCTGTTGTTTAAAAGTCCCATTTCAGAATTTGGCTGCAACTTTTATAAACAACACTGATATGCTACCTAGCTGATGAACAAGGTAGACAATCTACACACTTCCAAATGCTTCAATGGCTATTCAGCCCTCCTGCATGCACCAAAAGGTTCTCATCAACACTGCTAATAGCAAAGCACCTATGTTCATTAGATCAGGGCCGTAAGAAACTGTCAACACAAGCACAACCAGAACTACCATACAGCAGCTCCTTAACATGATCAGTCAAATAGTTTCGTGGACTGTAGCATATGCTTGCTAGGTAACTGCTATAGATAAGACAATGAACAGCAAGCTGAAAAAGGCCCTTCCTCTCTTTTTCCATAGACATTTCTGCTTGATATTTGCATTCAGCACGCTCTGGGTTAGCAAAATCAGTAGTATCTCGCCCACCAGCGAAAGCCTGAGGTCGAACCACATCCGAATCAAGCCAGCTGAAATCTATTGGACTTCTAATACTTTCCAAATAACACAAGCCTTGAGTTAAAAATGGCCAGGAATGCAATAAAATGCTCGAGATACATCCAAGAAACCTCATAGGCGCTGCCTTGAAGTTATCCCAACGAAGAGCAGAACCATCTTTGCCGTTCGGAGAATGATGTACTGCCCAGCAAATTTCTGATTTATTGAATCTCAGTCCAGTGGACCCCCATGTTGGACTTTGAACAAGACTCAATATTGATTCCCCTGCACTTATTAAATAATGTGTGGTGGTTGCTATTAGCGAAGGTTCAGACAAGAATAAGTGGTGTGTGGCACCTGCAAGCAGCAATGAGTAAGCTGCAGCAGCCCTGGCCATCTTGATGAACTCCACATTATTATTTTCACCCAAACCAGAAGTTAGGACGCTGTTTGCACATGTTCTATAGGCAGATGCAAGTATGATGTATGCATTCAGAGAAAGATGATGACAGGGGTGCAATCTGAATTCGCTTTCTGAAGTATTTTCTGCTTGGAACATTTTGTTTTCATAGCTTCCAGAAAGCATGCTTTCAAGCTTATAACAGCAGGCTTCAGGGTCGTCACCTGATGTGTAATCAGATATAGCTTGGTCTAACATATCAGCTAGCTCTTCACATCCAGCATCCCCACCGTCGCTGTTATCTAAATCCAAATCCCTGGGATAACACTGAAACAAGATGTTGACATTTACATAATAGCACACATCATAACTCAATATTTAACACTTTTGGACAACAACATATGCATCTTATGCAACCGAAGGGACATCTCTTACACATGCTCACATATTATGTTTATGTGATTGTCTGCATTTGTTGCCCCTCCCTATCAATAATTTTTATTTAATCCACAGCTAATTATACATATCTTAAATAGTTACTTCCTCATTTGCATGTACATACAAATCCCCAAAGGCATAAATTGTGATAAATAGCTATCTGATATTATCTCATTCACTTCGTCACCATGGATATTCATCAAAGTAAAACTTCAACATGACAGACATTCATCAAAATCCTGACTCTACCTTCCCAACTCATGAATCTCCCACACTATGATGTTTGATGAAGCACATCATAAATGCTCGTTATATGAGAGGTTAAAGGCAGGTCCTGCTACAGCTACAATATACCAACGAAAATCAAAACACAATTTCCACTTTTAGCTAGCTGCTTAGTACATCTATATAATCAGAAAAATGACAGTTCAAATTCTGGGTATTGCTCAAAAAATCATAAGCTGCTTAATATGTCCATAAAAATCAGAAGCATGACAGCTCCAATACTGCGTGGTGCTCAAAAAATAAGAAGCATGACAAATTATTATAATTATGTATCCCTAACAAAGGATTAAAAAATAAAGAAAATGTTTTTTAATATTGTTTTAGGACAAAAAAATATGTGCAAACCAGAAGACATAACAGCAATAGAAGTTTCTTAGATCAATTTAATACCCCAAAAAAAAAAAGAAAGAGAAGAACTAAGATAGCAAGGTGAGATGGCAGTAGAAGACCTAGAGAAGTCTTCCTCAAACTTGCATTGATGTTTTGATGATCTAGAAAATCTGTCAGATGATTTTGGCCAGTTTATTTGTGATACTTATGTTGATACCTGATGAACTAAAAGTTTATGTAACCATTGGAAGGCTATAGCCACACATCTAAGATCATGAATATTTAAATTTTCCCCCATGCAGGACCATATGATAGACATTAAGTCTGATCTTATCACACCTCAAAGATTATATGTAGTGCCAACAGTCTGATAACTATCCTGTTTGTCTAGTGAGGAAAGATTTAATTTAGAACCAAATCGACAATCAGAATTTCACAAATCTGGTTTCGTGAATGGGTATAATATTGTCAGAGTTCTTGCACATAAGATTAACACTAGCAGGCAATTGTCTGAACCTATTGTCTACGATAGCCACTATGATGCATATATACCAATCAGCTGTTCCCAGTGCAACCCAATTTAACTGATGGTACTAAAATAATGCATGCATTTACAGCAGAGTACTTATCTGTCTTTTGAAGGAGTCATTGATAGAAGAAAAGAACAGTAGATAATACTTGTGAGAATAAAAACGAAAAGCAGACTTATGGATCATCATATTAACATTTGTTTAGTTACTTACATTTAAAAGACGGTCTATATGCATCTCTTGCAATGCGCTACAACGTTCACAACAGCAAACAAATCGATACTTTGACCACAAATCCAAGTGTCTCATTGCCTGAAAAATACAAATCCAAACTTGTCAAAAAGTCGAAAGATCGTAGCAATTCTGAAACCAAAAGAAACATAGCATCTCCATAAGAAAGTGTACCTTCGGCTGTAGCAGGTCAGTGTACGTAATGCAAACCTCCTCACCTTCCTTGATTGGTTTGATGCTACGAACTATAACCCTTGGCCCATATCTACACAATCCTAGAAGCAAAACTAATCAATCTATTAATAAAAGAATCCAATATAAGTTTCTAACAAATACAAAATTCAAAAAGAGAGACAAAACTTCACCATGACTTGGTCCGCCTTCACTATAATTCCATGCCTTCCACTGCAACCAACATCAAGTCATCAAACCTCATATTCTCACTACAAGCAAACAATTGATATCAATTCAAGCTGCCACTTTTCGAAAAATTTTACAAGTCGTAGAGCATAGAATCTTGCTGTAACTTCCCAAATTACTTTTTTAAAAAAAGAATTATTACCATGGCGCACGCATCTTCAGTACCAGCAGGCGACACCCCAAACGAACCCGGGTCCCATGAACTGGTTCCATCACACCGGTCGACCAGCTCGAACCGGTAGCAAGCATTAGGCGCGCAGCTGTGGTTGAACCAAGAAAAGGCCGGCCCGTAGATGGCGATCCCGAGGGCGCCCCTCTCGCTAACCTGCACCTCCACGGCGTTCGTTAGCACCGCCAACAGCGCCTCCTCTTCCTCCAGCGCCACCGCTCCATCTCTCCTCTCATCTCGCGCTCGCCTCCTATTTCTCGCGCGAGACATCAACGACCCGCCCTCTCGTATCCTCTCCGCGACCTCGCCGCCTTCTTCGAGAACGTTCTCTAGATCGCCGGCGAGCAACCCGCCGATCCGCCGAGGGGACTCGCTCCGGCAAGGGGGAGGGAGGAGACCTAGCGTGTCGAGGGAGTAGAGGAGGCGGAGGGCGGCGCGGAGCTCGGAGGTGGGGCCGGAGTTGGGTGGGCGGAGGCTAAGGAGGAGGCATTCGCCGGAAGAGGCGTGGGGGACGGAGTCGGCGGCGGAGCAGGCGAGGGTGCAGTAGCGGACGGCGGCGGAGCAGGCGGGGCAGGAGAGGGGAGTGGCGGAGGAATTTTGTTGTTGGAGGGGGCGGAAGCAAGAGGAGCAGTGGGAGGGGAGGAAGCAGTCGTGGAGGGTGGCGGCGATGGGAGGGATGGGTGGGGTCAGGTCTTGGGCCAATCCCACCTCCCCGCTTGCTCGCATCTCCATCGCCGTCTCTCCTCTCTCTAAATATTCTTTTATCGTGTAAGCCAAAGGATTTGGCGACAATAAGCATTGGTTTATTAAATGGATGCAAGTATCGGTTTATTATGGCGAAAATTATTCAGTGGCAGCCTCGCATGAGTCTCTGGGAAGCATGTACGCGAGTTCTTTCAGACGAAATAAGTCCATTGGATTCGGTTCTGATGAAGGGGCTGAAATGCCTAGATGTTTGGCACGAGAGTTAGCCTACAATATTGATGCACCAACTAGTTCTGACGGAAAGATGGGCACGTTTTCTCTATTGAAATTGTTATAGAAGAAAACAAAAGACATTTAATCAGTCTTCAATAAAATAATCCACGACGAAGAAGGCAATCCAATCCACCAACCCATGATATATTCGGCTGACCATGAATACAGTACCTTCATTCCCCAACTCCTTGATATCTTGGAGCAACGAAAAAGGAATGTTTCTCTTATCCGACTCCGAATCCAACCAATCATAGTGGCCTAATCCAGCAGAAGATTTTTTCATAGAATTGGATTTTTCAAATTTTCAGGCAATCTATTTTGCAAAATAGGATTTAAGTATAACAATCAAGTAAGTTTTTTATTTTAAATTTTGTGTTTAACTGTTTTTGTAAAACCTAACAGCCACGCAGATAAAGATATCATGGACATAAGGTGCTTGAATCAGCAATTTAGCATACCAAAAAATCTTAAAAAGGAAGAAATTGCTTACCTATGACATTCAGTTTGAAGCACAAACCTGTGATTCACATATATCAAGGACAATACTACAATAACAGATTTTATGAGGAAAAAAAAAATAATCTCTAATTTTGGAGATCCGCCTGTTTGGGAACTTCCTGTCGGATCAAACAGGATTAGCCAAACAGGCGCATAGACATATGAAGATAAGATGGTTGTTCTTCACAAGTTAGATATCATAACATTATTTTACCAAGAGAGGAAAACCTGACGTCATGATCTTTTTATCATAAGAATGTCCCCATTTGCAATGCTTTTAGATTTTCAAATGGTATCCGAACGCATATGGTACATACAAAAAGCCATGTCTCAGATACAACACAAGCCAGCCTCTGGATTTTGTGAGCAATCAATCAACCATCACTCGTCCATATAAAGGCTAGGAGGATGCAGGTGAACAAGAAAGTAGTGGCAATGCCCGCAAATGCCCAGATGGCCAATTGCGAAGAACTTTGCCTCTCTTGACCTGCCAACTCCACCTCATTTAAGAGCTTCCTTATGTCATCAATGTCTGAATCCTTTGCTGCACGAATAAGCCTGCTTTGGACCTCCTCAAGTTTGGAGAGTCTTTTGGCTCTGGATGTGTCTTTAGCCGACCAAATAAAGCCAGTCATCCTCCACAAAAGGATGCCAACATAGATTGCCACAATGCAATCAACGCTGTAATGGTGGCGCTCGCGTACCTCCCTCTGCGAGCTATGCAGCAAAAGTAGCCATATCAGAGCAGAGGTCCAGCCTCCATATGCTTCCTGAGAAAAGAAAATGTATCGATATGTTGGGTTAGCATTTCAACCAAACAGCTGGATAAGTAGTTTGCATTCAAATAAATCTAGAAGTAATATGGAGCAACATGGATTTAAAGCTAAACACCAAGCATCAATAATATTGAACACACAAGTGCGCCAATGCACATAAATAAACAAGTGAATGCTCCACTAGGAAACACATATAAGCTTTATACAGAAATATGTCTCTTCATTATATACTGCAGGATACAAGCAAACTTGATGGACATCAATTATTTCATATAAAAGAAATGCATCCTCTCCCCCGCATGTTCACTGGAAAGTAGTAAATAGGATGGTAGAAATCAAAGGGTACTTCACTGAGCCAGTGTGGAGGAGATGTTCCCAATAGATCTTCAGTTTAAAAATTTTTTGACAACTAGTTGCCTAAGATTGTCTTGATGGTGATGAAATCCCCGCCCCCCTCTCACCCCCACGACTAATCATCCATTATTTCCACTTTCTTCTTGTTGAGAAACTCCAGCAGTTTGCAGATATGGTCATGCTAGTCCGGCGCAGCAGAATAAGCTCTAAATTGCTCTCTTTTTTCTTTTTCTTTTTCTTTTTTTTTTTTTGAGAGGGGTGGCGTTCAAGTCACTAACAAAAAGGATGTTAACTTTTAATATTTTCAAGTTTACCTTATGCTAGTAGATTAAGAAAAATCAAAGATCAGCAACTTTTTTTTTTTAGGAACATGCGCTAGCAGCTTGAATTTGCTGGGACAAATGATTATCATGACAAAATTCTTGAAAGCAAAAGGGGTAATGTATTATGATGGAATTAAACATGCGCATCAGGGACGTAAACTTCTCCAAGCATGCTGATTTCATCCCAGAATGGTGTGTTTCGATTTCAAAACAGATGCAAGAGACTTAATAGTCCATGCTCTTGCTATTAGATGAGTATGCTTGATGTCAGACAGAAATTCCATAAATAACCAACTTACAGCTGAGATTATGTTTGGGCAAACAATGGGCAATGCAAAATGGAGAATTTCAGCCAGAAATATATGTTATATACAAGTAAAAACCTCAATTGTCAGGTCAATCAATGAGCAGATCTCAGCATGGAAAAGTTAGAAAGTTGTGAAGGGGAAAGAAGAAAGATCAACAGAAGAATCATCATTTACATCCTTTTTTGTGTTTATGTTATTCGGTCTTTGACCTAATAATAAATATAGAAGACATGGAAAACCCTACTGCAGAAGAAGTTCCAATAAGAGCTTTACCGGGAAAAGAAAATGCATGATAATCTCAGCACGTAAAAATAAAGCCGAAGAAAGGACAAGTCACAGTATGAAAAGATATATGAAGAAAGTGTTATATTCACCTAAAAAGAGGCAAATCAGATTAAATTATCAATTTATTATGTTCTAATTAAGACAACACAATTGGTTCTGAATTTAAACCAGTTAAAGAATCTAGCTTCACTCACAAAATGGTCATGCTAAAACTAAAGATAACATTATCCACTTAATTATGTGTATCTGAAGAAAAGGCATTGCATGTAGTTTTGGAAATATTCAAAATATGTTCTAAGCACATGGAGCTTGTGAAAGATGTCAGGCATACCGTCCATGCCATAGCAGTCAGTACAGCAACAAGCATGTGGCCACTGTACATTAGGTCATTGCACCCACCACTAGCTTTCTTTAGCAAATGGTACCATTTAGATCCCTCTGAAACAGAAGGCCTTAGTATATCTACTAGGAAGCTCATATGCCCCCAATCTGGCCGGTACTCAACAGGGTATTCTTTTACATTTGCTGAAAAACAAGCCAAAAAATAATTGCTGTTACTTCTATATCCAGGTCGTTAGCACAATGAAATATGATGTGTCTGAACAATTCAAATATGGACTAACCATAATGCGTATCAGTTTGTATCAGCCTGCGGATGGCTTTAGGATCAGAAGCATATGGCTCGTAATATTTCTGTGCCCAGGGATGAGGATAAAGAGGTATTTGATATCGAGATGATGCACACCATGGTCGGACTGATGGAAGAATTGTCGAAACAAATGTTATGGCACGAAGGAGTCGGCCTATAGCCAGAGTAAACAAATACCTTGTAGCGAATCCAAGGCCTGGAGCTTTAATAGAGTTGAAAAGCACAGAGAAGCCTAACATCATAAATAGCATCAGATAATGATGAAGCCCAATAATGTGAGCTCTCAGTATATCAACCACAACCTGAGGAAGCTTCTCATTCAATGCTAAAAGCAACCACTGACCCGTATCAGGAAGAGGAGAAGTGGATCTGCCAATTTTATGAATGTTTACAGCATCTTAATTCATTTTGTGATATTAAAGAATAATCACAACATCAACAATAACTATATTGTTTGAAGTTCCTAAAAATATCTGTAGAAAATGACTTTCCATAACAAAATAAATATGTAATGAAACCCAATAATCTGACTCCAGACACCAGGCAATATTTCTTAGGACGGAATTCAATGTTACCTTTGCTGAAGATTATGTTACATTTCTGGTCATTTTGTCCTGTGGGGTGAGATCAGGGACAATGCGCACAAGGGTTGAAATCATCTTGAGAGTTTTTCACTCTTAATGAAACTGAGCAAGGATATAAAAGCACTTGAAATAATGTCAGAGGTAGCCAAAATAGCAACACATGCCAAATGAGGATTAATATAGCCCATCCAAATTTTTGGGGCAACGAGGGTTGTGTTCATGGTAACTGCAAAGATACAGGGTTCATTTCGATTACCATAAAATCTTGATAATCAGAGATTCTGCATGCTTTGTGATAATTTGTGGTTAGAGAATTAGACATGCAGTGAGAATTCATTAAATCCTTAAAATCATGAAATTGGAAATCTCAATTTTGATTTTTCCTCCCTAACATCTCATATATTTCCATTATATATCCTTTTCCTTCAACAATCAGACACCTCAAAATAAACTCCTAGCCTTTTAAAACTAGAAACTTCAATTCAAGAAAAAGAAGGAATCGTAATTAAACCTTTCAAAACTCAGCCTTAGCAACAAAATATGAGGTGAATAGAACTATTACATATCAACAATGTCAACTACAAGAAGAAGCAACTCATTGCAGTTCAATCTCCAAAATGGTGAATATATGTTATTAGAAGTCATTACATTGCAGCAATGTTTCTAGAGTTGATCATTATTGACATGGTATTAAAATCTTGTATTCAGTCTGTTTCATTTATTTGATAAACCTAAGCATTAAGAGCATCCAATTCACGAGACTTAGGTGAAGGATCGGATTACTAATCACCTAAATTGCATCAAATTTAAATCTATACCTAAATGCACCAAGCATTTGTTTGTCCTTTTCAAAGCAACAACTTAATTTCAATCTTTATGTCCATTGTAGAACTGTGGTATTCTTTCTTGTAGGTCACCCCTAGAAGGGATAATCATTGCAAAGGCAAGGGCATGTTTGAATATTACATCTTTATCCAGCCCTAAAACCAGGATCAAGTACAACTTTGCACATTATTCATCGTCCTTTGGTGTGTAAATTCCAACATATGATCTTGATCAAACGACTATCACTGTAGAACAACAAGCAGGAAGATCAAAAATTTAAAATAACAAAAACGACCGGTTATCATTTTACCATTGAATTGAAAATGCCAGTTGTATATGCTCCTCATCGACAGAGATTCTTTGACCTCTAATGTACATATAGTTCCTAGACCTGAGTTCTTAGTTCGACCAGTTACTATAATCTTAAACAAGATCCAAACTTTACTCGAAAAAGTAAGAAATCTATGAAGAAAAATTCATAAAAACCCCAAAATCAATCTTTCTACCGAGTTTTAAAATCTCACAGACCGCAAACACAGAAATAGGAAAAATTATGGAAATTTATCAAGCTTGGTTGAGAGTTATATCTCGGTGCTTGCTACCTGTGCCAGTCGAGGCCGAGAACAGCTGTGACGAAGCGGACGGAGATGGCCTCACAAAGTAGGGCGGCGAGCAGGAAAGCCAAAGAGGCAAGGAAAGGGATCGCCGCACGGATCTCCAGCGCCCAGTGGCGGTAGAAAGGGGCTCGGACCAGCGCGGCGAGGGCCAGCGCCGCCCAGAGCACCGGCTGGAGGCGTTCGTGCCACTGGGGAGACACCTCGCGGAGGTAGTCCACACACACGTAGGCGATTGCCGCCACGCCCAAACCCCCATTCCCTCTGAAAAGCCGCCACGAGGGGTTTGAAGTCGTCTCTGCTCTCGGCCTCCTCATGCCGATCTCGTGGGAATCGGGATCTCGGCCGCAGCAGCGGAGAGGGTAAGGCTATAAAGCCCTAACACAAACTTCCGACCCAAGCCCCAGGGTTCCGGCGAGTAGCTAAAATTAGTGCCAACAAAGCCCTAATATTAGCTTCCGACCCAAGCCCCGGGGCTTCGGCGAGTAGCTAAAATTAGTGCCAGTAGGTGCGAATATAAAGGACCATGTCTGTCTGCATACCTGCTCAATGGGTAAGAGAGAGAAAATTCAAATCCTCTCCAATTTTTTTTTTAAAAAAAACTTGAGGTTTATTATGCTAAAAAATAGCAGAAAATTGATGATCGATTAGTGCCACCAACGGTTAACACGCCGTCGTTGCATAATTAGACCTGATCTTCCAACCATCCAGGTTATCAAACAAGAGGGTGCAGATGAGCCCTATAGCTCATAAGCGACCCTTGCTCCTCCCTTTTCAGAATTCATTTTAGCTGGGCTCAATTAGAAGCCTGGCAAAGGTCAAATCCATTTCAAATTTTGACTCCGAACAAGTCAAAGCTAGACACTTATACTGTTCAAAAATAATAAAGAAGATTGGCTTAGCTCAATTAGAATTTAGTTCGAAGCTTGATCTTGTCTTATTAAATATAATGAGCCTACTCTCTCTCTTTTTTTGTCATAAGACCGTTATATTAGAAAGCATCTTCCAATCCGACAAAAAAATTTAATTATCGGTAATATTCTTTCTCTATTTGTATTTATTTTTTATTTGATTTAAAATTTAAATTAATAATTTATTTTTATTTTTTTTTAAATCCCAAAATTTTTTTATTTATGTAGGCTATCAATTCGGCATTGGAAAACAAAAGGAAAAAAATATTTATTTCTTTAATAAATATTTTAAATTATTTTATTGTTATGACCGTTCTATATTAGCTAAACTACCGACTCTTAATTTTCAAACCAAATTATATCAAGCTCAAACAAGTCAAGTTCAATTCAAGTTGGACTGAAGCTCAAGCAACTTGTTTGAAAATTGAGTCCAGCCCCAAACAACCTAATACTCACCTTGTTTGCACTCTTATTTAGCATATTTATTCATTTTTTAAATAATAAAATAATATTATCTTATCAAATAATGTTAGGGTAATATCTCTCAGTTATATAAAAAAAATTATGCTGCTTCTTGAGAGGGGAAGATTGTGCTACTAACATGAATTATTTTGGTGCACAAGAATGCCCCAATGGTGATGATGGATTGTTATACCGACGCCACATGAGCCCTATGAATATGTTAATGTAAAAATTGTTGCCCTAAGTGTTTTTCGACATTGTTACATGTGAAACTTTAGATAATATTATTTGTTAAGATGCCGTTTGATGCAATCATGTATTAGAGCATTGATTAATACTAGCTCATTAGTTTGATGAGCATTGGAGCATTAAGTTGAAGCCTCCAATCACTTTCACACTTAGGTATTATAACTACAAATGTTCTTGTAACTTCTTTTTTTTTTTTTTACAGAGACAGAGTACTCACACCATATGAGTATGAAATACAACCATTAAAATTAAAAAAAAAATATTCTGAGCAGAGAGGGATAAAATAGTAGCCACCATGTATAGAACTTCTTCAGAATGCTCAACTACGAATTTAGCAATCCAATCCACAGCATTATTTGTCTGTCGGTATACATGCTTAACATCTACAAAAACACAACCCCTTAACAGTCTCTTGATATCAGAACCAAGCAAATATTCTGATGTGGGCCCCGTCTACCTCCACAACTAATTTTTAATTTTTTATGCTTATTATTTTCTTTGATCCTTTCTATGCTTCTCCCTCTCATTCTTTTTTATGCTAATTATTTTCATTCTATTTATCTATTTCTACTCTCTTTCATCAACCTCTTCTCTTGAGTTGTATTTCAGATTTGATATTTTTTACCAATAATACAATAATATAAAGATTTAATATATGGCTACTTCTTAAATTGCTATTATGCCATCCTTAGTGCATAATGCCATTGCTAGACTAAGAAAGTGATTCGGATCTCACACTTTCCACCAACATTAAACAAGACAGAGAACCAGCAATTAGGATAAGGAATAGTTCTTGCCTATCTCTCGGGAGTATTTGCCTTTTCCTAAGTAGTTATTGACGATCTATAACCTTTATCAGTATCTCACCTCTTGGGCAAGCCAGAATCAGTAATTCTTAAAAGCGAGTATCTTTACCTCTTTCTTCTGAGTTGGAAGAAAGTGAATAGGTCAAAACCCGATATGAAGAATTTCATTTTATTGAAGAGAAGAGATTGGCAACCTTGTGTCATGGGCAATTTTATCAGAGCTGGAGGAAGGCCCTCGCTCAAGCAACATACTCTCACGAGAAGCCTTTGTTTTGTGGATAGGAGTACGGGGCGGTCGAGTACAGTGAAAAGAAAAGCAGACAAAAAACAACTAATAAAAGACAGACACAAAAAAAAAAAATGAAGAAGAATTACGTATAATAAACAAGCTTCCTCTTATAGGAAAGACTCTTCTCTAGTCTAAAAATTATGTAAAGAAAGACCAGTCACATCCACACTTACTATTTTCTAGTCTTCTCTTTACGCGCGCGCGTGTGCTTATATTAAATCAAAAAAAGCGATCTATGGCCACAGATTAGCACACCTTTGTTCCGAAGGCCTAGCGAGTTAAGCGAATTCCAGGTAAACATGCAGCCTCAATTATTTTGCACACACATCCCTTTTGATAACTTTAAAATCATAGATTGGCATTGCAACTTCACTTCTTTTCCTTCTGAGCTAACTTAAAATATCTTTCGTCATTTATGAATAATAAATTGACAGGCATACAGCTTTCCTTTATAGTTTTTAGATATGTTGTTATTTAGTAATCAATAAAAATCGTGTAGAAATGTAAGATGAGATGGCATGATGGCATTGCTTCCAAGTCAATGGCAGGGAATTGTGATATTTACTGGAGAAGGAAAATGAAAATAGAAAAAACGCATCATGATCCTAAATATACATATAAATAGATAGATAGAAGCATATATTGATAATCCAATCCATGTTGTTAAAAGAAAAATATATAAACTAAAATAAAATTGTAAAATAATAATGCTAATTATCTAGTAAAAGAGTTTCTTAATTTCATTTGGGTAATAGTTATAGAAGAAAATGCTGCACTCAAACATAAGACTGACTCGTGATAAAGGCCATTCATTATCTCACTATTTCGATCAAAAATGTGTAAGCTAGCAAAAAGGACATTAAACTGCAAATAGTCTTAAGTCTAAACATTAATCCAAATCAACTCACACACTCCTTCCTTCAAAGTGATTAGGCGATCAATTTTCCATGCAAAGCAACTGTCGAATATGTGCACTTATCTCTTTCTGCAATTCCACTCAATCAGGAAAAGCTCTAAAGTTTAAAAGTTGAACAACTCTATCATTCAATGGACCTTCCTACATTGGTGCAGTCTCAATCGAATTCATCTTTATCCATATGCATGTATTAAGTAACATCATTTCTTGGCGCAGATTACATGAACAGAGATGATGAAGAAATGGATCCATCCAATCAACCTGTTGCAAAGAAAATGCGAGAAGGGTCTGTGCCTCATTCATGAACAAAGGTGAAAAAGAAAGGGGAGGGTACTTATTGAGGTATCATGGAATTTTAATCTCCTTACCTATATCTGTATGGTTTCGAAAATCTTACCTGATAAACAAGAAAAAGATTCTTGAAATGGACCTGATTTATTAAGGATATGATCAATAATGAGTGAAAACAACAATATTCTAGTAACTGCTGGAATTAGTGATCTCTGTGAAGGAACAAATGGAAAAAATATATATGATGAAATATAATTGCTCAGGTATCTCTTCAGACCACTTTGAGACACCTCATCGTCCCCCTTCCTCTCTTTCTCTCCTCTTTCTGCTATTTGTGAATCCTTCTTCTACAGTCAAGGGCTTCTTTCCAGAACCTTCTGCATAAGCTGGAGTCTTCACTACTCACGGAATGCCTCTTATCTTGGTTGCACATATTGTGTTATGGCCTTAATATCTTGTTCACACTTATCTTAATGCACTTGTTTTAACCTGGTATTGTTGGTCTTTTTGTTTGCTGCAGGATCAAATTGCTCTTTATTGCAAATGATCATGATCTCAAAGTTCATCTGCATAATTTTTTGAAATATTAAATATTGAGCACTGTTAGTGTCCTAATAATAAGAATTGAAAAGAAAAGTGTGCTTGTAACTACCAGAAAAATAGCCGTCTTGCTGCACTCATGGACTAACATTTCCTTTTTGGTGACAGGTGGAAGGTGATGAAGATACGGATGATAGACAAAGGACACATATGTGAGGTTAAGGTGATCTCATTAGTTTCACGCCTGGCAGTGCTTGTATCATTAAATATCCGTTGGTTGAAGTACACACTTTGTGGAAGCGGCAAGGCAGTAAGCTCCCTTGCCTTAAAGAATATTTTCATGATGTTGATGTAGTATGGATCCAGAATATTTTATTCATAGTTCTTTTAGAAGCTGTAATTTATGTTTTATTGCCTTTGTAATTTTCTTGACCTTCATTAAGAGTAAAAATTGACCTTTTGGTTCAATGATCAGACCACCACCTATCTGTAGATGTGGAGAACAGGGCCAGAGTCCAGTCCGGTTTTACTGGTTGCAATCTCTTCTAGTGGTGTGGTTGCATCTCAACGTGTAATTTTGTAAAATAATTTTAGTTGGGGTTTTTTTTGGTAAGATAATTTAATTAGGGTTTTCATTGTTGGGTTTTGCCCAGAATCAGAAAGAGCAACTACAGTACTCAAATATTTTCTCAGAGGGGCATCAGAACAGAGATTCATTTTTCCCCCAACCAGACATGCCTTTAGCATGTTCCCGAGGGGCATCAGAACGCAGATTCATTCCCGCCAACAGCTCGGTGGCAGTTCCGCAAATACCCCAAATCTTGAACCAAGAAGCCACCCATCATATAAACCCTCCCGCAGAAATCACGAACCGCTCTCCTCCGTCCTTTCTCCCACTTATCAATGGCTTCGCCAAGCCCTCTTCTTCTCCCTCTGGCCACCGTTCTCCTCCTTTTCTTGCTCTCTCTCCAGCCGACGAACTCGATCTCCGATCCAGAGCTGGACGCCGCCATCTCCGCCCTCCGGTCGCGTGGCTACAACCTCTTCGGCAATGCCATCACCACCTCCGACCTCCGCTTCGACCTCCTGCGCCCCAACTCCTCCTACACCCTCTTCGCACCCACCGATTCCACCCTCTTTGCCCTTGACATGGCCTCCTCTGCCGCCGCCTACGTTCGCGCCCTCCGCCACCACATCGCCCTCCGCCGCCTCCCCCTCCCCGCGCTCCGCGCCCTTCCCCCGGGCTCTCACCTCCCAACCCTCGCTCCTCGCGGCAATATCGCCATATCCCGCCGCCGCCAGTCCCCAAATGCGTACTTCATCACTGCAGACGGCGTCGACGTCGTCCTCCCCGGTATCTTCTACGGCCAGGACGTCGCCGTACACGGCCTCGCCGGAATTCTCCCGCGCCACTGCCACGAGGTCTCCGGCCGCCCAGTTCCTCCATCAAGATCGTCAGATCCCCATCTCCCTCCATGCCTATCCGCCGATACAACGAATCAGTGGTCCCCGGCGCCGTCTCCGACCGCTGGTATCTCCCCAGTGGTGCCGGAGACGCAAACTCCGGCTCCAACGCCAGATGCTCATCTCCCTCCATACCTATCCGCCGATCCACCGGATAAATGGCCCCCGGAGCCGTCTCCGACCGCTGATCTCTCCCCGATGGTGCCAGAGACGCAAACTCCGACTCCAACTCCCGGATCGAGATCCACGTTTTCGGTGGCGGTTCCCCCGTCCTATATTGACGGAGTACAGCCCCCGATGGAACCTGGAGTCGCTCCGGACGTGCCCAGCGGAATATCTCCGGCGATCGGGGTTCCAATTGCCACCGAGGTCGTGTCTCCTGCAGCGAATCCACCGGAACGTATTCCTGCAGTGAATCCACCGGAACGTATGCCGATGAATTCTCCTGCGGCCAGTCCTACAGAGATCGTGTCACCTGCAGGGAATCCGCTTGAAGGGATCCCGGTGAGTTCTCCGGGCGCGAGTCCGATGGCGACGGGTTTTTCCTGGAACGGCGGAGTTCGGTTGAGCTCCAGTATCGCCGAATGCGGCGAGGCGGTCGTGGGAGAGGAGGGTTGCGGCCTCGTCGCTGGACACCGTGACGTTGACCGTCCGCGTCCGCGTCCGCATGCCAGCGATGATGCCCTTTGATCTAAAATCGATCATGACTGCGGCCCTGCCGATCTTCCTAAAATCGATCAAACCTTGTGTAAGCCCGGATTTGGTTCGATTTCGTAGGAATTCTAGGGTACAATGTCAATTTCGCCCTTCACAGTAGCCGGAAAACCGGTCTTCTATGGTTCTTCCTTCTTGGTCATGATTTGGAAGCATTTCCTTCTTCTTCTGGCAGACTTATATTTGGATAGGAGGCTTTGTTTTTGTTTTGGTTTTTATTTTTTCTGAAAAAATGGAAAAAGAAACAAGCTGCGAGCTGGATGACAGAGAGAAGGAGGATTAATAGATGGCAAGGGGGATCATATTTAAATCATTGAGGCCATGATAACAATAGACATCAAAACATGATGGAAGTAGACCCAGCAATAGTGGAAACGGAATATGGCGTGGAGTAGTCTGTGCGTGGGAGCACGCAGTGAAGAACGATGATCATACAAGGATGGGGAAGGTTGGCAGGGTATTTTCAGGGTGAGGCACTGAGGTCCACGTAATAATGGTACAAGCTAGGAAAGAAGTTGTTACGAATGCGAGCGGTTTGGGCCGTGGTCCGTCCGGGCCGGGCCCCTGCCAAGGCCTCGGCCATCTAAAGGCCGGGCCGCTAAATCGGGGCGGATATGGTCCCTAGGGCAGGGGCTGTCCTCGCCGTCGTGCGGAGATGGCGTCGAGTAGCAGCAGCGCGAGCGGGCTACCAAGGAAGGAAGCGAACGTGCTCAAGGGGCACGAGGGGGCGGTGCTGGCCGTCCGATTCAACGGGGACGGCAACTACTGCCTGAGCTGCGGGAAGGACCGCACGCTCCGGCTGTGGAACCCCCATCGCGGCATCCACATCAAGACCTACAAATCCCACGGCCGTGAGGTCCGCGACGTCCACGTCACCTCGTACCGTTCCTCTCCCTCCCTCTCCTTAACCCATAACTTGTGATTTTCTCTTCAATTATATTTATTATTAAAACAAATTATTACGTGACGCAGGGATAACGCGAAGCTATGCTCGTGCGGTGGGGATCGGCAATTGTTCTACTGGGATGTCACGACGGGCCGTGTCATCCGGAAATTCCGCGGTCATGATAGCGAGGTTGAATTATTTATTTTTTAGTTATGTTATATTTATTTTTTCTTCCTAGCACTCAAGAATTAGGGCATTGGTCTGATACATTTCGTTTTTTTTTTTTTTTTTTTTAACCGAGTATGGAGCTTTTAGGGAATCGTCTTGCATCATGTTTTATGTTTAATTTATTTGTTTTTGCTGGTTTTATTTGTTTTCTTAGGTTAATTCTGTGAAGTTTAATGAGTATGATTCAGTGGTTGTGTCTGCTGGCTATGATCGGTCAGTACGTGCATTTGACTGCAGATCTCACAGCACAGAGCCAATTCAGGTGAAAATTTTCTTTAATTCTTATAAATGTGTTTTGAGAGTTCTGTAGCGTCCTTTTCTCTTTTTGTTGTTTCAACGCATGGTTAAAGCTTATGGTTCATGCCTTAGATTATTGATACGTTTCAAGACAGTGTAATGTCTGTCTATTTGACAAAAACTGAAATTATTGCTGGAAGTGTTGATGGTACCGTTCGCACCTTTGACATTCGCATTGGTAGGTGAGTATGGTCAGGCCCCACTACTACAATTTGATATGATTCTGTTAAAAATAGGCTGTTTCTCCAGTATAAAGTTTATTTTACTTTGGATGTTGTTCTAAAGGTTTCTTTCTCTTCCATGTACTAGAGAACTTGTTGACAACTTGGGGCAGCCTGTGAACTGTATCTCATTATCAAATGATGGTAACTGTGTCTTAGCAAGTTGCTTGGATTCTACCCTACGTCTGCTGGACAGGTAATATTGTTTCACTATTTCATGGAAAATTGAGATATATCTCGTACATTCTTATTTATGATTTACTTCTATCATTAGGTCCACTGGGGAACTTCTGCAAGAATACAAGGGGCATACCTGCAAGGTTTGATTGACACGTTCTGCAGTTTATTCTGTTGTCATGTCATCTACTGATCTTGTTGATTTAATGTTTATTTTCTATCCCCCAGTCCTCCACCCTGCATTCTCAAACCATCCCCCCCCCCCCCCCCCCCCTCTCCCCTCAAGCAAAAGTTTTTCCAACTCTCCAATTCTCTCTTTTCAGTTGCCTGGTGTTGTTAAATTTTATGTTGCTTTTGCGGTGGTGTGATACTACTGCTGACTGTGAATTTCTTTTTCAGTCTTACAAGATGGATTGCTGCCTCACTAACACCGATGCACACGTTGCTGGTGGGTCTGAGGATGGGTTTATCTTCTTTTGGGATTTAGTAGATGCATCTGTGGTTTCAAGATTCCAAGCACATGCCTCTGTGGTAACTTTCTTCCTTCAATTCATATTGATCATTTGAAATTGATGTTTAGACATTTAGTAGTGGTAAGGCATGTAATTGATATAAGGAGATTCTTCCCTTTTTATGCTTTGCAATGTAGACCAAGCTTCTGTATTTCTTACGCAACCGTCCTCCATCATTCAATGACCTTCTCATGAAGATGCTAATATTTATCTTAAAACATGGGTCTTAGTATGCTGGCAACATAAGACAACTTGAAGTACTGGGCCCTTATGAAGATGCTAATATTTAGCTTAAAGCACAGTCTTGGTATTCATGGCAACATAAAGCAACTATGAAGTTACTGGGATTTTCTTAGTCTTATGATATAAATCCTGACACACGCATCTATCTTCTTTGTTTAAGCCTTTGAGGTGTTGAGTTATGCATAGTTTACTGACTGCTGTTTGAGGCTTAGGACAGCTATATATGAAAAGAGAAATGGGTAACAATGAGAGATGAAAAGTGAACTTGAAACTAGTCGACATTTTCAACTGAAAAAAAGGGAAAATTCATCCTAAATGAGCTTCCCTTGATTGGGCATCAAAAAGGGAAAAGAAACTACCTAGCGTTCATGTATTGTTTGCCTTCATACATGATACATGACAATTAGTTATCTGAGTTCCTAAATCCATGTCCACTAGCTTAAATGCTATTTTCATTGACCAAACATCTTGACTAGAACCAGGTCTTTAATTATCAATTCTCAGTAGAATCCAATGCAAGCAAAATATTGCTCTCTGGCATGCTTTTAAAAATTTAGTTAGATAGAGTTGAAAATGTTGTTAATCTTGTACCATAAACTAAATTACAAATATGCAAAATATGAAATTCCTTCACCAAGGATGCAACTGTTTGAAGGTCTTGTCTTTGTCTTATCCTAAAGCTTCTCAGGCATACAATGTGATGGTCATGACAAGTGATCTAGTGGTGCCTATTATGTATTATTTATTTGAACCTATTTCAAGCTACATCATGAAGTATATTTTAGAAATTATGGAATTGGAGTATATCAGATGATCATGACAAAAGAATGTTACAAGTACATGCACGGTTCAAATTACTGTCTCATGCTTGTACACCACAGTAGCTGCAGAATAGGCATACCATGCTAAATATTGACACAAACAGAATGTCCCAACTTGTTGGTAAAGTCTATTAGTGATTTTACTAGAGACCTGAGTTAAAATATAATTTCATTAGGGTTTGCAGGGGTAGGGGAATGTTTTTTGGGTTTGCCATTCTTAACCCATTGCCTACCAGCCTCTTACCAAAAAGGAAGGGAAAAAAAGATACTAGCATGGACAATATATGATACTGTCTACAATATTACTAGGAAGATAGGCAAAAAATATGGTAGTTAAAGCAAATGTTTAATGTCATGGATCTGTGTGGATTAAGGGAACCTTAAATGAGTTCAAGGCTTTGAGTAGAGGATAAGACAGGACTATCTGCAAACTTGGAATCATTTTTTAATGAAGGAATCAATTTTGATGGTAGCTGCAGTGACTGCTACCAAATTGAAAAAGTCAATGTTCACCTCTTTTTGTGCTGTCTTCTGAGAAACTCGGATAGATTTTTTTTTCCTTACACAGCTTTGAACAAGAGGACTTTCAAAAATTAAAAAAACACTTCTAGCTATTCTATTTGGGCAACTATACATTTACATATAGAAGCTTACTGTAATGCAAACTTCTTAGTTCTTGACCAGTAATGATTACTTTGGCGAGTTACTGTGTTGGATTTCTTGTTAGATAGGTTCATAATCAGAATTGCAAGATATTGTATCTTGTTCTATGGAAAAATGTTATGGGATTGTTCTGTAATATTTGTTTCTTAATATCATTCTTTAGGCTTCCATGATATGGCATGCAGGTATCTTATGCTAATGCTGCATTTGGTTTGTGGACAAGTTTTACCAGAGTAAATTGGTTAACCTTAATCCAGAGTAGAGTAATACACCCTATAGGTTCGCTCCTAGTTAAATGGGAAAAGTCGTTCTACCAGCTTCTTAAATTGCCCTCGGATAAAATGGCCGCTTTTTCAAGTGTTTGACAGGTTAAAGGGGCCTTATTAACTCCCCTTTAACCCTGAACAGTGCTGTCCAAATTTAAACATCAAGAGATTTCGTTAACACTGAGACAAAATCACTAGAAATTGCACACATTTAAAGCACTGCAATTTTGTTAATGGGAAAAGTCGCTCTACCGGCTTCTTAAATTGCCGTTGGATAAAATGGCTTTTCTTTCAAGTGTTCGACAGCTTAAGGGGGCCTTATTGAACCCCCTTTGACCCTGAACCGTGCAGCCAACAGTAAATGTCAAAAGATTTGGTTTACACTAAGACAAAATCACTAGAAATTACCCATTCAAAGCATTGCAATTTTGTTAATACATATTTGTACTTTGTTTTTCTAAGCTCTTTCGTTCTTTCAATGCCTCGTCAGTCAATATCAGTGTTTGTTTTTGATAGGTCACGAGTGTGAGTTACCACCCAAAAGACTGTTGTATGCTGACATCCTCTGTAGATGGCACTGTCCGTGTTTGGAAGCAGTGAAATAGAGCAAATTTTACTCGGTCATCACTTCAATCTGCATTGCAGGTGATGCTTCTAAGCATATTCATCACCATGCTTACCTCCAGTCCTTGAGCTTTGTAAAATGCAACAGCTAGCTGAGGTCCTTTGAGAGGCAAATGTGTGACGCCCAGAGACTTGAGTTTCTGACAGTTGTCATGATTAATTCAGAAAATACAAGCAGCATTCTCATCCCAAATGCCAGGAATTACATTGAAAGAAAGTTTAGCACAAAAATGTGTGAATGGTAATATGAAAACCATGACCAAAGCAGAAAATTTCATGGCTGCTGTCTCGCACTGTTCCAACTTCCATGATTGTCCCATCTCTGTTGTTTCGTAAATTCATTCTCTAGGATGCATCGGCCACACTAATTCATTAGTGAATGCCTCCTTGTTTTCAGGAACTTCTAGTACATATCATCCATTTTTAGTCCGGTAAATCTTCAAATTTCCAAAATGAGGAACTTTGTTATAACATTTTGCTCTATGATTACTGTCTTTTTTCTCGGTTGTCTCGTAATAGCCACTTTTATCGCAGCTGCTCCTGTTCATGAAATGACGGGCAGATAAGGTAATTCCTGTATACCTAAAATGGTTTCGGTGTATCTGCTGGACTTTAGACTTCTCACCACTTGGTTAGTCTGACCAGGTTCAAGCGGTCCTGAAACTCGGAAAAATCTTGATATGAAAGCAGATCTTCTCTTTGCCCTTGAAAATAACAAATGTATCATTCATGATAACAAATGGTCAATCAAGATAACCGACGTAAATCCAAAACTATTTTAAGTTCTTTACACGATCGGTAATTTTACTGCTCTATGCGGTCAGGAGCTTTTTTTTTTTTTTTTTTTTTGAACGAAATGGATTATTTTGTCACACCATACGGTCAAGGAAAAGCTGTAAGATGCTGACAGAGGCTCTGTAGCAACCAGCATGGATCAAAATGCCAGATGCGGTATGTGCTCTGTGAGCTGGCTGCTTTTAAACAGGATTGAATCAAAGTGCATTATGACATAAGACAGTGGCTCGGATCAAATAGTGGCTTCAGATCAAATATCCACCAGTATCAGTGTTGAAAAATACATCATTTGTCAGTGTCGTCAAAAAATATTTTACAAAGTGAAATAAAATTTGAGAAAAGTACAAAAAGAAAAAGAACAGGTGACATTGCCGACAACAAATCCCAAATGATGCATGCCTTTTGCATATTTAGGTGAGAAGCCAGCCAGAGAATTAACACGTAGTTCTGCCTGATACGAACTGAACTCGAGAGTCTAAGCTCGGATGTCACATGGAAACTCTATCATCTCAACTGTGAGGCACACTGGCTTAGAAATAATAACATAGCCTGGGAAAGTATAGATTGAGGAGCCCCTCGATGGGGATATTCAGTCATCATCATTGCCGCCACCATCACCTTCCATGCCATAATCCTCATTTCCTTCTGCATTATCTTCAACATTGTCAACAGCCATGTTTTCCATTACTGCCATTTCACTATGCAGTACATCTACTATTTGAGCCTTCTTTTTCCGTGGGTCCTCTGCTCGCAATTTGTCCAAATTGGCATCATTGAAAAATGCACCATAGGGCTTTGCAACCTGCAACAAAATCTTTATGAATGCAGTCCAGCAGCCAAGCAGATTTTGTCTTAAAAAAAAAAAAAAAAAAAAAAACAACAACAACAACAACAACTTAAATGAAGATGCGAAGATGCACCTTGTAATAACATTTTCGATCTTGAGCACTTTTCACTAGGTTTTTCCAATGATCGTCTTGCATCAAGGTTGATGCAGAACCCACAACCTGGAAGGATATGAAGTACGAAATTTTTGAATTCAACAAACTATGAAGTAAATGAACAAAAAGGCAGAAAGAAGAGAACATTTGCTTTCAAATAACGCTTACCAGAACAGAGGATCTTGCTCTGGTGATGCCAACATTCATTCGACGAAAATCAGAAACAAAACCAATCCCTTTCCCACTGTTTGCTCGAACACATGAAAAGATGGCAATATCTTTTTCCCGTCCCTGTGGACAATGAAGGCAAGTTTCAGCAGCCATGATACCGGTGGTGCATTGTCAATTGATCTAGAAAGTATGAACATCACCTGGAAACCATCCACAGTATTTATATCTACTACTTGATCAGATTGCTCCCCAAAAGTAGCCCTGAAACGCTCCCGCAGAAGCTTTACCTGGTGTCTGTATGGGGAGATGACCGCCAGTTGAGAGCTGGACTTCAAATCTTCGTATTTACTTGCCAACTTATGATACAGGAGAACTATGAACTCAACCTCCTGTTCATTTACCCAAGAACCACTTCCTGATGGCTGGCATTCAACTCCATCTATATCAAAGAAAAAAAAAGGCCCAAAGCAGCGGTAGACGTGCCAAGGTGAACGTGTCTTTTTAACAGATTCTCCATCTTCTAGAAAACCACCATAAAATTCTTTTGAAGGAAAGATGCTTATCTGCATCAAAAAATTAAATTGAGATTCCAAACAGAAAATGTCACTGTCATTATTAATACAGAGTTAAGGCTAACGATCTGACTTCTGGATGCATGCGGTACTGGATTTTGAGCATCTGTACAGGAAAGCCGGCCTCCTGAAATCTCTTGAACAGACTTGTGCCATATCTGCTAGATCCAAAAAGAGAATACTTACAAGTGAGACCAAATTAAGCAACATGATTGCAGGAGAACAGCATCAAACCAACAATTACCCAAATCTTTCAGCAGTCGAAGAAATTACTGTTGCTGGCAACTGGACTGGATCACCAACCTAAGAAAAACATCAGCCACCAGCAATAATCAGACATTTTCAAGGAGAAGACTAGGTGACCTATATGCATCTACACAATTATAAATAGCAGGTGAGGCTAGCAAGGCACTTATTCACGAGAGAGGGCACTCTCAAGGAAACAAGCAGATAACAAAAATGTCATGCAACAAAGGGAGTCAAGAACATGAGACACAGTACACCCCTAGCACTTCCAAGAAAGCATAATATAGATGCACCAAAAGAGGATAAGTGCAGAATGCGACATGAAAGTCCTTACATCCCAACATACCTTATCCCAGTTTAGGTACATCATTATTCATGTTCATGAAAATATTTGGAAGATTATAAATTAAATCACCCAATGGCCCCGCCTACATAAAAATTGATCCAAATTGAAAGCCTTATATAGTAGAGTAGTTCTAGCTAAACAGAAAGAATGATGCTTGCTCGTGCATGCAAGCAGGTGCGCACACATGCACATACACATACACATGAATGCACAAAAAAAAAAAAAAAAAGGGTACGTATGTACCATTACCCATATGTGGACACATATATAAGAACAACACAAATCTTGTTTGACAATATAATAAATTGACCCACATGTTGACACCAAAATTCTAATGCGTCTAGGAAAAAAAACATCATGCCATTCAGGTGCAACTTGTGTTGAACAAATGTATATATCTTTAAGAAGCATGATGGGAAGGGGGAAAAAGAAAAGGCAAATCATCACATCTAGAGCCAATGCACTAAAGATAGCCACACTCATGCTTGATGTATTTCTTAAGAGTCGAGGCTAGATACTCACGCAATTCTTATAGACAAGGAAAATGCTAGATAAATAGCGGAAAGTAGTACCAAAAAATAGCAGAAAGCAGAGGTACCAAATATACATTCAAGGAGTGCAACTGAGCTGAGCTGGAGCAAGACAGTACCAGCTTGAGCTAAGCTTGATATTCAGCAGAGCTTGTTCAAGCTTTAGCTTGTATTTCTGAGAGGTTCGACTAGATATCTTATTTCTTATAGACAAGGAAAATGCCAAATAAATGGCAGAAGGCAGAGGCACCAATATACATTGTATAGGAGTGTAAGTAAGCTGAGCTTGACCGAGACAGGACCAGCTTGAGCCTGGCTCAATATTGAGCAGAGCATTTTCAATGTTGACTTGTCTTCATGATGGGATGGAAGAATCCTATTCAAGAACTAGTTATTTGGATCCCTAGAAGCTGAAGCTTAAACTGTTCAGCTTGACCATGTGCTAGCTCCACTGAGCTAGATTTGGGTTAGACAGCATTTCAGAAGCAACTTGGATCAATTTTTGTTGGTGACTGACTAACCAGTAGAGGATCTGAAATAATGGCGTTTGCCAGTGAGCAGACAGCATGAAGTTTTGGTAAAGTTGGGGAGCGCAAGCTATCTATCTATATTGTTGGTGATGGGGGTTGCCTATGAGGGAGGGTGCTAGTCAGTGGAAGCAATTTTTAAACTCTTTTACCATTCAGCCTTAGCATCAAATCAGTTTTTGACTTACCACAGTGGTGCCAAAAGTAAGATTATATTTAGCTGAAAACAAGATGCTCATAAATGGGTCACGTGTTTTGACAGCCCTTGTTTCTATAATGAAAATATAGACAAACAAACGTATGCGTACTTAGCTTCACAATCAGTTAAATGACCAAAAAATGTTTCATAAATGATTTTGTTTGGTGCCAAGAAGGTCAAACATTAAGGATGGTTGTTATCCAGCACCTAAAAATTCACAAAGAGAAACAAAACCTTGCCTGGTTTTTATTGATTACTAGTTAGGATGCACATGCATACGCACGTAAAGATTAGCAAAAGAATAACTAATGCAAAGCAAGAAGAAAAAGCAGGGAGAGATCAATTTAAAGATCAATTTATGGTTCCTTAACCTTCTTAACAAGAATATAACAGATAATCAATATAACACTTCATAAGCACTTTCTATTAGGTTTGATAAAATATAATGTTATTTGTCGTTTTCCTTAGAAAAATTTATTTGGTAAAAATGGAAGTTTTTTTAATATGCTCAAAGTATAATCTGACCATCATCACTGCTCAAAGAATGCATAACAAAACACAACATTCAAAAAATATTTTTATCTGAAGTTACCTATGTAAATAATGCTATTACTTGATCTCATGAGCAGCTCTTAAGCTTAGATCATTCAATTTTATACCAATACTAAATTTTGTTGGGCATAACTAAATTATAGTAGTTGTCATAGAAGTAAACTCTAATTTTTATAGACAATATCCTATTATTATAATACAGTGCTATAGGATTTGATGGTCAACTAGACAATTTCAAAACCTAAGCATAAATAGATTTAGAGATCAAGCATTATCTTTTTTATTGTTGAGAAATGTGTAGAAAAATATAACCTTTATGTGCCAATAGGATGTTTAATATTCACTCGATATTTGCACTCCATATGGCCAATAATAATAATTTCAGGCAACGTTCGCCGAACCAATCCCAAGCCGAATGGTTCAAGACGTTCCAAGCTGTACCAGCTGCAAATCGGGACAGTTCGGCCAGCCAAATTGGAATACCAGACAAGAGAGAGGGAAAGAGATGAAGAGAGAAAGAGAGAGAGAGAAGGGGAGGAAAAGAGGGGATGACACTGTCAGAGGCCCAGAGGTGGCCCATCAAGACCACCGAAGAGCCATGGAGGCTCCACAGCTCCATATCGCCCAATAGGGTGTTTAATCGAGATAGAGAGAGGGGAGCAAGGGTAGCGGAGAAAGGCACAGTCGGTGGAGAAGCCGTCAGAGAGTGCCAGATGGCGTCGTGGCCACCAAACAGCGGCAAAAGCGCAAACGAAGCTGCAACCGTAGAACAAGGGCGACTACCCTTGCTCAATTCATCGTATTTATTTTAAACAAAGATGAATAATGAAGCCAGTAATGGATTTGCCGGCTTCACTATTTCAGAAATTTTTTAAAAAAATTGGAGAAACAGTGAAGCCGGCAATGGATATGCCGACTTCATTGTGGTTAGAATTTTTTTAAAAACAACCTATGAAATAAGGGCAATCACCCTTGTTTCACTTCCGCAGAGACACGACAGCGATTTTGTCGTCCAACTGCCACAGCAGCCAGCCGGAGGCCTTCTGGCAGCCTCTCCACCAGCTTTCCCTCCCTTTTTTTTTTCCTCCCCCTCTCTATCTCTCTCTCGATCGATCGATATTTGATGGAGGAAGCAGAGGCCTTGGCGGCCCTCCAAGCTTGCCCGCAACCCGCCTACGGCCACCGCCAACGTCTTCTCCAGCCACCCTCTCCATCCCTCCCCCTCCGCTCTCTTTTCCTCCTCCCCAATTCCTTTCTTCGCTTCCGTGTTAGTTTACGCCGGCCTGGTCCAGCACAGATCCATACCGACTCATACCGCTGGCTAGCCAGCATGGATCCCAATTCTGGTTCCACAGATCTTGATTTCAAGTTTTATCCAGCAAAAACATTCCAAAACAAAAGTTCCATTATGAAAATAGGAAACTTTGAGTTGATGAATGTGATGATCCCATAGCATGAATTCATTCTAAAAGCAAATAAGTTGTCCTCTTCTTTATGCTAGATTATGTAAACAAAATATACTCATTGCTTTACAACTAACTATTTTCTAAACACCTACAGAAGAATGTATTCCAATTTGACAATGGAAAGCTTCCTTTGGAAACAAGGTCAAAATGTTTCATTAAATGATGACCAGCTAAAGGAGAAAAGGTCAAAGGACTTCCTGATGGACACGTAGAAGGTAACCTTTTAAACAAAGTGAGTTTATATTTTCTATATCAAGCAACATCTTGCAAGTAAGGTATTGTGGATAAATGATTGACATGAATTCATTTTTTCACCTTTGTTGAGAAATAGGGTGAGGATGCCTTCACCAAATATTAATCCTAGGGAAGCATACTTGGTAAACTGAGGCAATTTGGCCTTAACATGATTCCAATCACATATGTTGGACAATGATTGTATTGATGAATTAGTCTTACCTAGAAAATTCGAGATCATATTGCTCTAACACTCATGTAATTTTTATCTTTTTAGAAAAAAATTAGCTATAGATGTAAATCATCTAATTTAACTTGTTAGCTCAAACTTTCTACATATATTTTTAGAAATAACAGATGCTTACTGTCCTTTCATATAACTTAGTTCCTTAATTAGAACATTCCATGTCCTCATCTCTCCCTCGGGCATTCAAATGAACACTGTCAAATATCATTTTGAACTCATAGCTAGCAATCCATAAAACCCTTCATGCATGAAGACATCAGGCTAAGGCTACTTTGAGCTTTCATTTCAAGAGGTTATACTTTATATTATGACCTTATCTATTTTCCTTGATTTATAATCATTTGCCCTTGTTTTAGATCCATCATCAACTTGACATTTCATCGAAGCTTTCCTTTTTATCCATGCCTTACTATTTTTCTTACCGATTTGATCACAGGCTCTAAAATTTAGGCCACATAGAGGCACGTACGATAGATGCAAGATATATGTGCATTAGATTGCTATTCTTGGATTTACGAGCTAGTAGGAAGTTTCGGATGATCGTGATGGAATAGAGAGGCATTCAGAGTTTCATACATTTCATTAGGATGTACTAATTCAAAAACTTGACTCAATCCCAACTTTTTTGAGTGGATCAACAACTTGGACGAGTTAACTTGTAACTTACAATAATAATAATAATAATAATTAAAAATAATTAAATGTATAAAATGTAAATTTAAAAGAAAAATATATGATAACATATATAAGAAATTTTGGTAATAATAAATAGCAACTACTACAATAATATATTATTATAAGTTTTTAGTTTTAACTCTTTTTTAGTTTATCAGTAATTACCTCTTATAATAAACTATAACAACTATAATAAAACTCATATCACCATTTAATTGTAGCTGGTAGAGATTACAAGGAATGCTACAAGACCTTTAAGCATTGTCTAAGAGTCATTCCAAGCAACTAGAGGCACGAGATGGTGAACCCACATCCTTCTATTTTAAGTACCCAAGAAAACCTATAATAAAACATAAATAAAGATCCATAAAAAAGAAAACCTTTGTTTATGGTAGTCAGGATTCCCAGTCTGGAACAATTTTTAAACAGTAATTCAAGTAGATATAACATCCAAAATTCCAAATCGTTATGTACAAACATGCGAGGAAAAGGGAGTTTGATGAAGTATTAAATTGAATTAGTTTGATGGATTTTGGAATTTTAGGAGTCTTGACAATAAGGTTAGCATGTGGTCAGAAGTGATCAAATCATCCAATCTATTAGACTCTAAACAGGAAATAGGTACCTGATAGTTTTGGTACCCATATCTACAAAGAAAAATGTGAGGAAACACTTAGTTGTTCAATTATATGAATGTTAAGAACATACAAGAATTTACTTGAGCCAGTGATCAAATATATTTTAGTTTAAAAGTTTACTTGATTAGTTGAAGAAATATTTGCAAGGACAAATATATTTTCGTTATCATGGGAACATTCCAAGTGGATGTATTAAAAGTGCAAAAGTATTTAGTTGATGAGTTTGATATATTTTGGGAATATAGTAGTATTTTGAGAAGCATCTTAGGAGAAAAGATCTAATTTAATTATTATAAGGGCATTCTAGGAGGGGTGAATTTTGGAAATGGGAAGTTTTCACATGGTTATTCCTGCACTTTATAGTTTTTAGGATAATCATGATTATAATCATGAAGCCTTCCCCCCAACTATTTGAGGTCAGCTTTATAGATCCTCATTCACCAAGTATTTCTACTTAGGGTCACATTGATGTTATTCCAAGTTTCTTTGAAACCTTCCTTACAACCTCCATCCATATCACATTACACCTTTCCATCCTTTTCTTACCACCTTCAACACAAGCCACCAACTACCGGAGCCTCCACAGATCTTTGTTGTACCAACTCAGTTGATTTTCCGTCACTTTGTCCTTAACATATGCAACTTCTATAGCTCCTCTTGTATATTCATGTCTTATTTTATCCTTTCTAATTTTACCATACAGTCATCTTAACATTCTCATTCCTGTACATTCAACTTGTCTACAAAGAGGGATAATTTGGAGGGCAAAGAAGAAGAAAGCTAGAGTACATACCCACAAGGCCTCAACAAAGGTTAAAGCTTAAAGGCCATTGCCATTTTCCTTTTATCAAGTCCCTAAAAGATAATACTTAATAGGAAACCCTTTTTTTATTTATTATAGTGTTGGTTAATAGGAGTCAAGATGGGCTTAACACTGCACTACTAAAAGCTTCCCAAAATTGGAATTAAGAGGGGACCTAGAGCAATTATATTGAGAACATAAGCAAAGACCAGGAGTAAAAGATAAGAACAGATCACTTTCACCACCTCAATCCTACTATGAGAAAATAGTTAAATAAGGTTGAAGCAGGGTAAAGGTGTTCTCTGACAACCAAGTACCACCAAGAATGAAAGGGAATACACAAAAAACACATACATATATAAGAACAGAGAAATCATGTGAGTCCATAAGCAGATGAAAGGAAAATCTGAATATGGATGTGGAAATATGCTGAGCTTAGGAGGAAGAGCCGTAAAAATGGACACAATTGAGTAAGATAAGAAAGGGCAATAATACAGGAGCAACAGAAGAAAACCAAGATGCAGTTTGGGCACCTACATCGCTAGCCAAAAGTGGCCTTAAAAGAAAGGGATGTGAAATGCAGGCTTAAGCAACTAAAAAACAAAAAGGAGAGCTATATAAATCTTAGTAGTAGTTAGAATGATCCAAAAACACTTGAATTTGGAAAGACCAGGCACTAGATAGGAACCAATTCCGTATAGCAAAACCCAATTTGATGATTAGAGTTTAGTTGTTTATGTTTGTTCTTTGTTTGGTCTGAGAGAGGGCCCGTGCATCAAGACATACCATATTGGAACATGAGCACCACAATGCTAGGGAAAAAAAAATGATAATAACTGCTGGAGATGGTAAAGAAACTACACATTAGACATACAAGAAATACTTGTCTGCATCCCTGCGCCAATGGGACAAGTGTTGATGGTTCCACCTGATAAAATAACAAAACAAATGTAACGACATGAGAAACATCAAACATACATCAAACATTGTAGCCGGTTGAATACAAGTCTCAGTTAAATGTGAGATACAAATGGAACATTAAATGTTCTTTTATCAGCACAAGCCACTTCAGATACTACATGAATCTTGACAAACAACCACGTCATGTTGGAAAACAGCAAAAGGCAAGTAAATGGCAATATGAGAGTATAGAAAGAAGTAGCTTGACCCATCCAAGCTTTTTTTTCTCCCTTAAACAAAAGAAACCACATAAAGTATAGAAACATCAACAAGAATAATAATCAAAGAACACATCAGCATCTCTATGCATCATGTGGCATTGAAAAAGAGAAAGAGCTGAGCATCTTAAAAAAGTTCTTAGGTAACAGCAAGAAGACATTTGTACTGGTGTGAAAAAAATCTTGTTTGTTCCTTTCCCATCCTAAACAATAATAATTTCCAAACCTGCAAAAAAAAAAAAAAAGGGAAAAGACCCAATGCAATCTTGTTGTCTCGGCATGCTAATGAATTGACATTTTACAGATATTCACCTTTCCAGCACCTTCATATATTATACTCTTCTCTGCACAACAGCAACTTTTCCTCTCCTTGCATCTTGCATCACTTTCTCTAGCGATCCCTTAACATCTCTATCCTTCTAGCTTTTTCCTCAAGCTTATGCACTTATCTCCCATTAAGCAATCTGCTTCATTTTTTTTCTTTTACATTATACTCTTCTATTGAGTTGCAAACTTTTGTCTCAACACCAATGGAACATATATCCCTTGGTGGACAGATGTATATGAGGGATCAGTTCAACATCCATGATGATTCACTTGATGGGGACAAAATATTATGGCAACATAGTGGTGGAATATGTGCCCTAATGATGGTTATGGCCAGGATGTGAAAATTGTGCATGAGTTCCGGTTGGCTAGCCACTTCCTATTCCAACGTATTATAAAAACTTCTTGCTTACAACTTGTTATGCTTCCACAAGTGAAGGAAATGCAATATCAACTTCAACAGATTTACACCAATACTATTCTTTATAATTTGCTTGGAATTATCTTATTGCTTAGTGACATGACCAAGTGCTCAAGACTTCTTTTGCTCTTCCGATCAACTGTTTTTTTGAGGAAACTCTTCTAAACAAATATTGGATGTATCTGTTAAAACCTGATCTAGATTGCTGATCCATTCCCTAATAGCTCAAGCTTGCCCAAAGTTAGTTAATATGGTATCAAACTTGGTCCAGGTCATTGGTTCAAATCTCCTCCAAGACAATTTTTCTTTAGTTCATCCAGTTAATTTTTCTTTAGTTCAGCTATTTGCAATCCCTGAGTCATTCCTTGTGTTGACTCGTTCATGGTTATTATCTTAAGTTGTTCTTGATTCATTTATGCATTCACCGAGGGAGGGGGTGGGATTGGAGGGCGGGGTTGTAGTAAGGCCTGATATGTGTTGCTGATCCATTACCTAGCTTAAGATGTCAACAATGAAGCTTCTGATTTAGACATCATGAGCCCCTTGCCCAGAATTCTTATGTTTCTCAAGAGTCTAGCACTAACAAGCAAGGAAGAAACGAAGGAAATGACCTAATGTATAGAAAAGAAAATTAAAGTCAAATTGTGTTCCACACAGAAATTTTTCTAAAACATAACGACAAACAATGTTCAGGTAACTAAATAACTCATGAAATCGCTTAATAATGGTGTGAAACTCCATTGGAGTGTCAGTGAAAGGAGAGACAATGCACTTACAGCTTGTGCAGCTTCATCAATTATAACGACATCAAACACACGATTCATTCTACTAAAAAGGGATGATCCACTGAAACTCAGAGTAGAGAAGACCTGCCAGTTGGAATGATAATAAGAGAAACAGCAAATGATGCTAAATTCCAATCCTTCGACAGAAAATCGACATACAATGGCTGATTCATCAAGAATTGAAGCCCGAATCCTATCTCGATCAGCTCCTCTGGATCCCTGTTTAACAGCGCCAGATGATGAGCGATCCACACCAGCAAGTTTCTGTTCTACCTGAAAATACATGAAATGCACTATTGGTCACTAAAGTCCATTGATCATCAAATATGCATCTCAAATTCTCAACTACATGCAAAGCACTCACAAGGTAATCCATGGATACTGCCTGCACAGAGTGATGTGGCTTAAGACCAATCCGCACAATTTTGGGAGTATATACATGGCCATACTCATCATGCATACCTGAAAACAAAAGCCAGTATTAGTTTCATTTTCACAGACTGAAAATGCACCGAAAGAATTTAACACATAGCCAAATAGACTAGCATTCTTATTCAAGATAAATAGCATTCAGTACATTTGGTAAGAGAATGTTATGATTGCAAACAAATCTTACTTCTCTTAAATTTTTCATAATCTAATCACACGATGCCATCTTCTAAGAACTGCATCGACCAAACTAAATACAACTAATTACTGATGACACTACTAACTCAACCAAGAGTAATATGGAAGCAATTTTGACTAATTATCCAGACAAGGCAGTCCACAATTTTTCATGTTTCAAGTATCTCCACATTCATGGGGAAATTCAAATATTGCCTATAACTGTAGCTTTCATCTTCGGGTTGTCTAGACAAATCGATTACACCACCAGATTTCTGATTGGACCAAGAGGCAGTCTGAAAGTCTACAAAATCAGGCATGAGTGGAAAACCATGTCCAAATTACAGGTGGTAAGGTAAACAGTACATAATACCAATTATATAATGATATAAGAAAGTGGACCATCGCCCAGCTAACACTTTATAATTAGAGATTTCTATTTTCTGATATTTTTAGCAAACTAATTTGCACCAAAGTTAACAACTGATAGTATCTAAAGACACTGAATCATAATTCCTTTCATGCTTCCCAAGGGCCATTAATTCCATCAGAACAAACCTCTTCAACAAGTTCACCACATCTAATCTAATAGGATCATCTTGTCAAGTTATTGTAGATTTCAAGTATTGTATATAACAACAACAAAAAAAAAAAAAAAGAAGAAGATATCTCAAGTTAGGACCCAAATGGAAATTTAAGCAATTTTTAGATATGCAAAAGAAAAAAAGAGTCAAATCCTAATTCTGAAGCAAAGCAAATATATTTCGGTTCAAAGTTCAAACAACTCCTAATAGAACCTAGTACTCATTTTTTTTATAGAAGGCAGAAACAAATAAAGACTAAACTACCTAAGTCCAAAAGAAAAACACTGCCCTAATATCTGAAGCATGAAAATTTGCATCATAACATAGTAGTTCTTTTATCAAATCAAGATCTTGATCACCAAGTCATCATGTTAATAGTTAAAAATTTAAGGCAAGCTATAAAATTTTAGTACAGGCCTATCCTTGGACAAGCGGTCAACCAAAGTGTTTTAGACAAAACCACAACATTTCAGTGGGTTTCGGTTTAAATTGGTCAAAGCACCTTAAAACCCCATCAAATATCAATGTGGCCCAAGCAGAAACCTGAAACAATATCCTTTCTTTTCAAACAACTGAAACAAGGCGTTAACTATTTCAAGCTTAGTTTTACTTTGAACCCAATTAAAAAACTTCTAAACTTTATTGTCAACACTTTAAAGTTTCATAGACTCGATATTGGACCTCATACTGGTATCATGCTGGCACAATTTTGGTATGCCTGGGATGGGATCGGTTTGGTACTGGTACGATATTAGTATTATGCCCGGTACAAGACGGTATGCACCAGTATGGCAAACCATGCTTTAAAGCATGTTCTTGTAGGAGTATTCAATCACCAAAAGCAGATCCTCAACTATAATCATCATAAGCTACCCACTGAAAAATTCTTTTAAAAGATAAACTTCCCATCAATGTTAGAATAGGGCACTGTAAACTAGAAGTAAACTTGGAGTCCCCCAAAGTGACTGTTAAATCTTTTTTGATTATGCCATAACCATACCGCTCAGGCCTTCTTTGAGCCTTTTGGGGTTCAATATCTTGTTTTGTCAATAGTCAGTCAAACCTAAAAGGGCTACATACCCTGTCACTGCAATCTTTCTAGATCCTTCTCACTGCCTTTCATTATTACGTAATGCTTATACTTCAAAGAGCTTCATACTTCTTTACTAATTTTGCATGCTATGCTTATTGATCGATATTTTCCTCTGCACCTTTACTGGGCCGAAACCACATTAAAAGCCAATTTCGAACTATCCATACCATTGCAGGACTAAAGACATGATGATGCCACCCAAACCCACAAATCCAAGGAAGAATAATGGCTTTGTAACCTAAATAAAAGGCTGAAAGCCAGAGCAGGAAAGGAGGCTGAGATGCAGGCAAAGGCACTAGTTGAAGGAATATAAGTTTCTATTAGAAGATCAAGGTTGGGGGAAGGAGAATGGGAGGATAGAGACCAATATCAGTTTGGATACCAGGTCCAGCGCTGCAAGTTAAATGCCTGCTTATACATTTGTAGTTAAAAGAAAGAATTAAAAATAAAGGATCACAACTTTCTCTCGTATAGAGTACAAAAGGTAAACATGAGAATGATGGAATTTATTTGATGTACCGATGATTAAAAGATAAAACAAAAAAGAAGCATGTGTCTGAATGGGAAACTTCCAACCTGTGTGCAGTACACGCAATACTATCTCATCAAGTGCAGAATTGGAAGGAGCACAAACCAACACATGTACCCGATATTTGCGGTTAGAGTTGACAATCTCAGGTTTCTATGCAAGAAATCAAGAGTGTAATGCATCAGGTATCATACAACCATTGAAGTCAAACACACAAAGATTTCAAAAGATTACCAATTCATTTCCAGTAGGAAAAAAACCATCATCACCATCAACAGGCATAATTAAATCTCTTGGATTTGCACCACTTAACCAAGGAGATGCCTTAGTCCAGTGACAGTACCTGCCAATCCCAAAAACAGAACACTGATATAACATGAAATGAGATACATAACAAATAAACAAAATAGCCAAAAAAGTTAGTCACCATATGGGGGACTTGAGCTTAACACATGTATATCACAGCATTAACATAATTAACAGAAGTAAGCCACCATAAATTATAATTGGTCACAGAAGCCTCAAACTGTATTTTCAAATAATTTAAATACTTTATGCAATTTGACATAGCTGTGTACCTTTCATTGGGTCAAGGTTGTAAATACCGTTGGATGGGATTGTCCCAGTTTCCATGAAATGAGATGCCCTACATCCCGACACATGGGATGGAGAATGTCCTATGGCGACTAAGAGGAAAAAACTTGTCAATTGTTCTGGTTGCTAAACCATATTAGCTGACTCTTATCATGCCCTTTTAAAATAAATCTTATGGAGTAAAATTATGATACATTGTATCTATCAAGACAGCCAAATAATTGCAAGCAAAAGGAGCAGAAAGCGCCACAAGGCAGTAACAGTTTGTTTGTATAACCACAAGATTTGATTGACAATTTATACCCTTGATAAACACAGGGCAAAGCTCAATAAGCCAAAGCAACCATCGCATTTGTTTATACCATGTGTCCAAAATAGATCACTGGCAGCCATATGACCTTTCGTGATTCCCTAAAACCACAAATCTTTCAAAAGAAGAAGAAAACGTTATTTAATTATGTTGCTTTGAAGGTATAAGCACTGAAAAAAATAAAATGAAATTGAAAGACAAGTATTAGTCGAAGTAGCATGAATTTCTACAAAATAGAAGAGGAGGAGGAGGAAACATGATCTAATTAAAAGACAAGTATTAGTCAAAGTAGCCTGAATTTCTATGAAATTTCTGCATCTATTGACCCCAGAAAAATATCATGTTCCTTAGTAACACACACTTATCAAATTTTGACATGAACAAAAAGCCGAAATTATTTGCTACATACTTGTCCTGGATTTGCAGCTCTGGCCCATGTTTTGGTGCAGAAATTCCTCCCCTGCATGAAAAGATATTCATATCATAAACCACAAAGACAATTAAGATAGTCTGTATCCTGTTTTCTACCTTATAAGTTTTTCTCCTATACTCAAAGGCAAATCATTGAAAGAAGAATAAAAAGCATAATTACTTGGATTGCACTCTTCCAGGAGCTGAATGAAGGACAGCATTGAGGAGTCCTAGTATGGTTTGTGTCTTTCCTGTTCCTGGGGGACCCTAGAAGAGAATGTGTTGTTAGGATCTCAATGGGCAATTAATCTAAGTTGCAAACAATAAAAAACTGACAAAAGCTTTCATGGAAATTTAATATAAGTTTGATGTGCGGATTATGTCTAAAAATTCAATTGATGCAGGATCTTAGTAATGATCTACAATATTTATTCTCTGAGTTTGATTCAGCAACACATGAAACAATACATTTTAGAACATTCAGTGACTTACGAATTGACAATTTAATTGTTTGGAAATGTGTTACATTTATTGTTATTAAAAGGCACCTTGATGTATTGGAGGCATATCGACACATCAACCAATTTCATGAAACTCAAAACTAAAACAAAGCATCCAAATAGTCCCTTCCATCATTTTATTGAGCTTAATTACATCTTAGTTGACTGTATCAGAAATGCAAGGCCAATAAGTTAAACTAATTCAGCAGGCATTACAAAATCTGATTAACTATGTACATAGGCATGCAAGAATTGTCCATAAGTGAACAAATATAAAAAAAAAAAACTAATTAACTGAACAAAACCACACTTTCCATAAATGACACGTAAAAGCAACAAGATTACCTGTATTAGAACAAAGGTTCTACGTGACAGACCTGCCTGCAACAGAGATCAAAGTTATTTTATTGGAAGCAAATGTGCTTCGATGGAAAAAAAGAAGATGTAGACCACTCATGCCATGTGAATAGAAAATTTATTTAGTCTCGTATGTTGCTAGATATGATCTTACAGAAAAGACTCACTTGTACAGCATCTAATTGTGAATCATTTAGGTTGCTTTGGAGGTAATCCATGAGTGGTTGAGGAACATTCCAGCCCCGATCTCCAAGATTGTGCTGATTTGACTTTTCAGCAGCTGACAATATCAAATCCTTGAAAGGAAGAGACGCAACAGAATGCAGTCCTACATATTCACGCATGATAGTAGATAAACTGCAAATCTGATAAGGCCAATTTGTCATAAAGAGTATGTTTAAAGACAAAGCAATAATCATTATTTTATCATTGTGCAAAATTTATTATAAATGATTAGTGGTTACACTTAACTAGCTTTTCACAAGAATCCTTAAATAAATATGGTTAGCACATGTGATAATACTTAAATAATCAAACCAGATTGCAAAATAGCACTTACAATAGTCTATAAGTGTCTCATTACCCTTCCCCAATTATAGGAGTGACAAACAGTGAAAGTTGTTTACCATCTACATAAACCACCTTATGTAATTTATGAAAAAAATTATTTCATTCTGATTGTTCTTATTTCACAGATATTTTTCTTCAGAATTCCCATCACTTGGCACATAGGAATGTTAAAAGATTATATCTATCCTGAATAGTGCACAGACCAATGGCTCAAAGGTGTTTGCATTACTATAATAGATCTCTGTGATATTAGAAATCCAGTACATAAATATAGATATCCTATAATAAGATTTCTACATTCTTAATCACTAAAAGTTCTTGAAATTACATCTAGTGAAGAACTAGTTCACAAAAACCTGACATTACATCAGCACCAATTAAATTTAATCTGAGTTTCAAGTATTCATTTCCAACTACAAGTTATTATACAATCAAAATTCACAATACACGCAGAATTATGTAAAAATAGCAAAAATGAAGACAAAGGACAGAGCATTAAATTTAACATGTCACAATTCAAATGGAACTGAAAATATCACATCAGCAATAAAAAGAGGAACAAATATAACCTTGAAATTGATCAAAGATATGGCAAATTCAGAAGCAAAGATGGCATGAAACACATTAAGATTCATATAAGATGTGTGCAAGTAGCAATTGGAGGACAAAAGGATTGAAAAGCAGTTTATTTCCTATTTATTATTCATGTAAGCTAGTGTTTACCCAATAATGCCATCAATTTATTGAAAGAAAAAGAGAGTCATATAGCAAAATGTACCGTAGAACAAGGTTATCTAAATTAAATGCTCTGCTGTGACCTCCATTCTGGATCACAAATACCTCAATTGTGGTACAATTTAAAGTCTGCCAAAACAAATTTTACCCTGAAATTTTTAGTTTGGCCACACGTGACTGGACAAAGTCACCGTAGGATAATAATTTTAAGCATAAAGAATTCGAGTTTAGAAAAGGGACCAAATTGGGTGGTGAAAACAAAATCAGATTGGTAGCTCCAATAAAAAAAGGAAACGAGTTTCAATAATGGAATAGGCAAAACAGCAGCTGGAATAAGTCGAGCAGTCATGAAAATCTCTACATAAAATTGAACATGTTTTAATAAAGCAATCCAAAAACCTTCAAGGAAATTTGCACAACTAGGAAACTATGCTATATACAGAATAAGATCAAGTGAGCTGACTAAAATGCATGCAAAAGATCTCGCAAATCAGATGCCAATTCAAACTTACTTTTAGAATCCACAAGAAGCTCTCCGTTGTTTTAAAAACAGAAAGCATCCTCAACAGCCTTTGACTGTGTTCGGGTTCAGCTTTATCCAGATGCTTGACCTCCCCAGAAAGAAAAGTTCGAAGTGTAAGGGTTTCTCTGCTGCCACGTTGCTCCACCAAGGCAAAAGCATATGTACTTGGAGTCATTCCCTCATGAAACTGCAATATGCAAGGCATGCCTAAGTCATTAATAAGTAAACTGCTCATCTAGTTGATCAGCTAAATTTGACACATTGAGATAATGGTTAGCTGAGTAAAAGCCAACTTAAGTTAACAGATAATAAATACTTTTTCTCGTATCTTTCCTCCTTATGTTTATGTTATTCCCCCTCATATTTACAAGGTGAGAGTAGGGTGCTATCGGGATGGGTCAGGTTCGGTTTATACTAAACTCAAAACCACATCCATTGAGGCCAAGTTTGGGTTCAGGCACCCGGGCCACTGAAGGAAAAGGTCAAGTTCAGGTAACAAAAATATATATTGGATTAGGGTCAAGCAGAGGTCAGGCTTAGGTACCCATCAGGTATTAAATATTATATCTTAGAGTCAAACTAAATAGCCCATTCTTTGAGAAGTTTATCAATGAAACATCCAACACGTTATAAAAATTGAATCATGAACAACAAGCACATGATGGTTGATTACATAAAAATTGTCGATCAAAAAATGAAAATATATGCTTAAAGTCATGTATGAATACCCAAACATGTTCTAACATGTCAATACTTTTTTTCCAATTGAAAGATATATATAAATAAAACTAATGTTATATATTTAATGCATGTGTTTGGTGTACTTTATGTATGTATGTATGAACTTTGTATGAATGCATGCATGCATATAATAAACCGGATAATTTATGCAGGTTCAAGTCGAATCAGGTATAAAAACCTCAAACCCAAACGCGACCCAAAAGTGAGGTTTAACTTTCATTCCATATCCAACCAATTCATCCTTGGGTTTGGATCAGGTACCAGATTTGTGGGTTGGAGTGACAGCCCTAGGTGAGACCTTTTTCCTCATTTCCTTGCCACCGTTTATCAAATAAAAATTAACAAATAATGAAACCCAAGAATTAACAGGTATTAGGTATATGGACACCATAATCAAATGAAAACTCGTCCTTAATGTCCATTAAACCTAGTTCTACCTACAGATTCCACATTTACTAACAATTTCCTTCTGCTTGCTCCTTCGTTTTTTCCCTCCTTGGAAGACAAACGAACTGTTACTTTGCAAATGAGACAGAAAGAAGCACATAACCTTCCTATGAATTTGAACAAAGAATAGGGAAATTTCTACCTTTTCCTTCGACAGGAGCAAGAGATCATTTTCTGACACTTGTTCTCGGAACTCATCAAGAACGGCCAACGATACATTATGAAACTCATCGGTCTCAGCGCAGGAAGCGACAGCGCCCTTCTGCCAATCCGTCTCCTCTGTCACTCAAGAAATTCAAGGAATGAACAAAAAAAAACAAAACAGAGGAAACAACCCAATACCCAAGATTCCGAAACCCTAAACCTAGACTCCACGCACCTTCTTCGTCCCTCCCTTGGACGATCAGGGCCTTCACCTCCTCGAAAAGGAGCGGCTCAAAGACTCCAATGTACTCCTCCACGTCTTTGTAGGTCTTCTTGACGTGCTTCAGCCCCGCGGCAGTTCCATCTTTGGCGGCTTTCTTCTGCAAACAGGACCACACAAAGGAACCAAAGAAGGTCAGATCGATCGAAACCCTAGAAAAAAAAGGGATTAGAGGAAATGGATCAACGGCGGGAGGATAAGACATCGATTACAGTGGACTCTCGGACGAGGCGGAGATAATCCCAGCTGAGGACGATCTTTTGGAAGCGATGGATGGTCGCAAGAGAAGCGGCCGGAGTGGCGACGGCCTTCTCCACGGCCATTGCCTCGTCTCCGTCCGCCCGAATAGAATTCGACAAGCCTTTGGCGCGAGGGTGTACGGATCGGTGCCAGGGTTTATTGCTGGGCGATTCCAGAGGCGGGTGCAGCATTTTAGTAAAAAGTCGGCCTTGCTTTGTTGACTCTTTGCCGACTTCGTCCATTTGATAGAATTCTAAATAATTTTTATCGGAAAAAGGGATAAATTATATAAACAATTTTTCGGGATGCCTGCACGCGAAAATCCCATCCGGCGTCCCGGGTCTTCCTCTCGTCACTTTTTATCCATTCGGACGCGCGTCTAACTCTTGATAATCCGGTATTAAGCGTTAAGTATTATTTTTATATTTTTTTGGTGGATTGCCGGTATTGTTTCTTGAAATGTTGCAGGCAACGGGAGAATCTGTTGACAGCTGAAGGCCGTTCAAAATCAAGCTCCCATTTTTATTTATTACAATAAATAGTTTTAATTCTTATATAATTTTTGAAAATTCTGCTTTTAAAGATAACTAATTAGACTAAGTGCAATGTATTTGGATAGGCCTTTTCAAGAATTTTAATTTATTAATCTAATAAAGTGATTTTATGTCAAAAGAGAGCTGCCGGTGCATTAGAAGAAACGTGTTGTTAGATGAAGAAATGTTGTTTATGGATGAGATTGATAATTTTTTGTCTAAAAATAAAAATCATTGTATATACTTTATGGATATGTACTTGACAAATTTCTATTAATATTCTAAGAGAATCCTCGTTGGCATTTTCAACCTGGATAATATACAGAGAGACAGTGATGTATTTTATTTATATTGTGAATAAATGATGTAATAATTATCTACATTTTTCGCTATTTGTCTGTGCCAAATGTTGCTGCTTATACCATTGATGGAATTGAATTTTTGTCAACTTATTTTGCCTTTCTCTAGCCTTCTTTGGTATTTCATAATTATTATGTGTCAAGCAATGATATTGAATTATAGTACGACTGCTTATTTTGTTGAGGATAATTGGGAGACATTATTTTGTAAAACCATTATTTAGTTAACATAATAAAATATCTATATAAAAATAATATTTTTTATGTAAATAAATCAGTGATGATTATGAGGCTATTGCCTTTCTTATCTCAAAACAAGATAGACAAAAAAAATGCTTGATGATATTCATCATCATCATCTCAATTTTTGAGATTGGTTATGTGTGAAGAAGACTAATTCTTTTAAAAATTTGTTCATTTGAGATTACGGTAATTTTTTTTTTTATCAATCACAATGTAGCACAAAGATTTTGTAACATTGTTTTATTATTTTTAACATATAATACCATCATCTTCACTAATTACTTTCTGATCCAATTAATATGCACACATGTTGAGTTCATTTTATTATGCTAATATTATATTAAAATATTTTCAATGAGAATTAAACTAGAGGTTTTATCAATTTTAGCATGTGAGAATTTGCTTATTTGTTGGCTATGCATGCCATATACATGTAACCTCATGAAATAGATTTACTAATCTAAGCTATCTGTTTGAGAGAAACTTCTAATGAATTTATGTCATGTTTGCATTAGAACAATGTTAGAGAAGAAAACAAGTAGAGCAAGTAAAAACCCATGAGTAATCGAGTTCCCAAGAACAATTTTTTTTTAGTGATTCCCAAGAACAATTATTGATTCCATACCCTGATTAAGAACAAAACTATTTGGTTCCAACCATGTCAAAGAAACTTAGTTTATAGCATGTGAAAGTTGATTGTCACAATTGAACCTAAGAAAATAATAAGAATTACTTTAGATTGAACATATAAGATTGCTAAGATATTGAAGTATTTTGCATGACACAAACAAGTGTATTTTAGAAATAAACTTGACATGCATGTATTTTGATTTTCATATGAAATAAATATTATGTGAAAAATAAATATATAAATATCTTTCAAGCATAAACACGATGTTTGGATTTTAGATGTTGTTTCGGCTCCTATGGAAGAAATATCAAGACTTCAATATAGTGCCAAGGATAGCATGAAAAATAACTTAAAAAGGAATGAGAAAGAAAAAGAGGAAATTTAGCATTTAAGAAATTTTTTGAATAGATCAAAATTAAGGACCTTCTAATTTGATCTTATTGGCAGAATTTGGTTGGATCTCATATTGTATCACTAACGCTTGAGTTAATGGTCTAATTATATAAGAACGTGACAATCCAGCCTAATAACTTAGCCAAGTTTTTAAATCCAACTCAACTAAGATTTTTAAAATTATCTTCACAATATGATTTCTCTACATATATTACATATACTTAAATATATAATTATTATTTAACATTTTTATATTTATATATCATGAATCATTTGATATTTATTTGATATTATTTTTTTTATAATTTAATTTAATTTAATTTATATTTATATATTATTTAGTAATTTTATAATAAGTTGCAAGTTGACTCGCACCCTATAAAATTCTTTATATAAGTTTTAATTTTTATATTATATTGAATCATTGTGCTTCAATTTATATCAGATTGATTCAAAACCCATTATTTTAACCTTAGTAAATTGCCAACTACAAGTTGAGGGGAAATCTCCCAATGCTTTATTTGGAGTTAAATTGGATTCAAATAAAAGGTGAGGTTGTTATATACACAAGACATCTACTACCAATTTCAATACTAATATTAAAAAAAAAATCTAAAATTTGGATTGATCAAGAAGAGCTGACATGTCTATATATACAAGATTACTTACCTTGAAAACTTCTATCTTATACATCAGATCATCTCAAAACTAATAAACTATATCATTTCATTATAACTATACACTTGGAATGTCTTGATACATGGATTAGAGTCTCCAACATATATGATTTTTTCTGTAAATAAATATTTTAGGCCATTTAGATTATATTACCAAGTTGCTAGAGGTAATTTCAACCACCCCGTATATTAATATCCTTCTAGTATATCATCAGAACGTCAATCTCCCGCACGTGTGTCATACGTGACTCCTGGATTCATACGTGCCGGTTATGGTTCCTCTTATGCTCCTCCTGGACCTTGTTTACCACGGTCCATGGCTGCCTGACTCACGCGCCCATTCATCATCTTCTCCGTTCCCCTACACCCCCTCTTCCTCGCCTCCGGCCACCGGCGCCGAACAGAGGGAGAGCTCCGGGGATTCGCTCCAGGTACCGCCCTTCATCCCTCTCCCTCTTTCCCCCACCTTTTTCCCACTTCGCGCCCCTCTCCCGTCGTTGGATCGCTGCTCTCGCCCCGACTTCCGATCTTTCCAGCCATTCCATCCTCAAACCTCTCTACCTATCCCAATCTCGCAGCACCGCCCCCAATTCCGCTGCCCGTACCCCGATCGCGCCGCCAGCGCACTCCCAATTCACGGTCCCTTATCCGCCCGTCTCCAAATCTAATTTCCACGCACATGGTGCCCAGTTACTTCTATTATTCCAGATCTTAACTGAAAACTTTCGTCTTTTTCTTCTAGTGCACTCAAACAACGTGGATCCGGTCTTTATGGTCTCTTCATGTGAATAATTAAGTCCAGTATAGTCATAGTATCTATTACATTGGTGGTTTAGGGTTTATTGAATGAACATTGCTGTAGATTTTGATTGATCTTATATTAGATCCACTTGTATTGCCGAGGATCTCAATTTTGTTGCGGATATACTTTGGTTCATGTGCTGATTTGTATGTCTGCTGTCTTATAATTGCAGAAAATTGTACCTTGGAACACTGAGATTTTACCGTCTTTGTCGGTGAATGCGCAAAAATGACGCCACCTCAAGATCCATTTTATATCGTTAAAGAGGAAATTCAGGATTCTGTAAGTCTGTCTATCCATGTTACTTTGTATTTATGATTCGACTTGATATCAGACAACACGAAGACAGAATAAGGGGACTAGATTAGATGAGCTTGGTAGATGTGGCAGTAAGACTCTGAAGGATTAATTCCGAGATGATGGCACTGGAGGGAGCTTAAGAGAAAGGTAAAACCTGAGTTGTTTCTGTTGAATAGGACAGAGGTATGGTTCATGCGATGAACATGCTGGTTTTGAGATGGGTGGGGTGAACCTTAGAAATGTGAAAGGGAACTATGAGAAAATATGAGGCTGCTTTCCATATGATAACATGGCAAACTAGGGTGACCCCAATGAATAATAAAGTGATTCTTGAAGAATGCAACATAACTGTGTTCTGAAATCTTTGTGTTTCTTTGCACATCTAGTTCCTTTTTTTTTTTTTTAAGTTCCAATATGGATGTCCTATCACTTTAAAAGAGCCACATGTTTTAGTTGTTGAAAGGATGAACATCTTACCTGAAGTGGGTCTTTTATGTTATTTAAGGCACTGTTTATGAGGTCATGTATGCTTTTATACTTGTAAAAGGTACTCTTCCACATTCATATATGACCCTGCTTTCAATTTATGGATATATTTATGTGAAAAGAAAATGACAAAACCTTGCTTTTATACATCTAGGAAGGACATATGAACCAAGAGACTGAGAGAGATTTATTTGGTAATGTATGGTTGCCTTGAGGAAGAAAGGAGTAAAGGTGGTGTGAGTCAAGATGGGAGTAAGACTGTGAAAACAGCGAATATAGAGAGACTAGGGAGATTCTGGTGGCTGTAAGGTCTGAATCTGAATGCGTGTTTGAAAGGACCTTAAGGTTCTGGAGGTTCTAGAAATTTATCAGATGTCTTTCAGTCATGTGCGTGTGAAACTTGGTCCAACAATGCCATACTAAGGGCTTGTATATTCATGCTGAGAGGCCAGTAAATTAGGAGAATGATGCCAAAAAGGATGTTAATAGATGTGGCAAATGGTGATTTATTATTTATTCCTGTCTTAGATATGTTTACATGAGAAGTAATTGTGAATTACAGTAGTTATGTATAGCCATATATTCCGCTGCTTTTCTTTAAACAAATATTAACTGTGAATGACAGTTGTTATTAGATGGAGAGTCCATTTGTCAGTTTGAGTGTTCCATGAATTGTTTGATTACTTTTTAGCAAAGGACCCAGGCTTCTTTATATTTCATACGATTAGTTTCTTTACATTTATTAATGAAAAATGCAACTTTTGATGAATATGTTAATATGCAAGTAATGAAAAAATGCTCTCTCATCTTTTGTATCAATGGTGGCAGATTGATAAACTTCAAGCTACTTTTCGCCAATGGGAGCAGACCCCTTCAGACACTGGAGAGCATGTTCATCTAAGCAAAGAGCTCCTTGCCAGCTGTGAAAGCCTTGAGTGGCAGGTATCAGGACATGGATACCACTATCAAGTTGTCTATTTTCATTTCTTCTACTTCTAAGAAGTACTTTTCTTATCAACATATTGTTATACTGAGGTCTCAACATATTAGAACATGGCATATTACAACTAGGCCTAGTGAATAAGCAAAATCGGACATGAAAAGGAAGATTTCCCCTTTTTGTTCCTTTGATTTGGATGGCACTCTGCCAGTACTGGCTCTGTATGGTTAATATTTAGCTAAGTGTTTTGTTTGTTTCCATTCTTTTGTTGGGCTACAATTCCTTAGTTGAACTTATGGTCTTTCTGCCTTGAAAGGTGGAAGAATTGGACAAGGCAATTGCAGTGGCAGCAAGAGACCCAGCTTGGTATGGCCTTGATGAAGTTGAACTTGAAAAACGGAGAAAATGGACTAGTACCGCACATAATCAGGTAGACTTAATAAAAATCATCAAATTTAATTTCCTCATTAGCACTTTTATTATTGTTGTTTCATGATCCCTAAACTGGAAAAGTATTTTGGATGCTTCGATGAAATTTTTAGGTTGGTATTGTGAGGAGAGCTGTGGAAGCTGGAAAGGAGAAGAGCAGTTCAATCAATGGTATGCGTCAAGAGCTGATGAGACTTCCTAATGATCATGCTTCTCAAGCAGGCAGATCAAACCACTTCATTGCCGACAATGATGATTTTATCTCTTCAGAATCTGATCGGCAGCTGCTCCTAATAAAGTAATTTCGTGTCTTATTTATTTAAATCTGTCCTTCCATATTTATAGTGGACATGGCCAAAAATTTTATTAGTCAAACACTTTCTGCAACCAATTTTGGAAGTCATTAACTAAATCAAATTGCTTACTCAGTTAATGAACAATCATCATGTGATACTGAAAAAAATAGTTTGACTAGATTTATTGATGAAAGTAGGACTTGTTGCATTTGATAAGTGAGGTCAGGGTTTCAATCCATGGTGAGAGACAGGATCAGGCTTTCCCAAGGAGTCATTTCTAAAAATTGACAATAACTTAGCTATAATTTCTCCAAGGCATTGAAGAATATTGGGTTCCTGTAGTCATCTTCTTCCAATGGATACATGGATATAGGTACTTGTGATACGTGCTGGTGCATGTGTCAGACTTTTCTAGAATCTAATGGTTTTTCTTTCACAGACTTGGACCAAGGCCTTCATATAAATACCCATGCCCAGGTACTAGGTACCAGTACATGATACCAAACTGAAGGGTCCATGTAACATAATTTTCTTCTGTGTGGATTTAGAGAACCTTGTCTGCATAGTCATCCACATCATGGAGAAGAATGCATCAAATGAATGAAAAACCTCGGTATTTTTTAATTGCCTTCTGAGTGGAATGGGTTGGCTTGTTTCATGCCACAGCTGAGCCTTTGATTTCAGACTTGTGACGAGTAGTTTTATTTCAATGCTGACTTATCCCTGCTAACTGATGATACAGGCAACAAGATGAGGAGCTGGATGAGCTCAGTGCCAGTGTTCAGAGACTAGGTGGTGTAGGGCTTACCATACATGATGAGCTTGTTGGACAGGTATTTTTGTGTTTGTGTCAAATTTTTTATATTATGAAGGCAAGATTAAGTTGAATATCCTCAATGATTATGGTTCAGTTGGTGGCCTATATGGTTCATAGAAGATTTTCGCTTTCTTGTAAAAATTGATATAGAACATTGTCCCAGAAAATTATTTAGCAGATGGGCGAAGAGAAATAAAGAGGCATTCTTGTCTTGCTTGTTTTTGTTTGATTTGTTATTTTGTTTAAAGCATCTTTATGGTTGTCCATCATGTCATTATTGTTTTTTGACATGCAAAATGTGCTTCTTGGCTAGATTGGTTGAAGTGGTCTGATTGTCGCAATTTTTACATGAATCTTCCTTCCTGGCAGTGGTTCATAGGTCTTATGTCAGTTGCGTCCAGTTTTTTTGTTACTTTGCAGCAGCATCCTGTATTTGTTCATTTACAGTGCAGTAGTGCAGGAGGCTGGCTTAATCTCTACTATTATGTTCCACTGCTTTTCTGCAATAGCTCAATAGTGGCTTTTTTAATTTATTATTGGTGTGATTTTTATTTTATGGTGATGCAGGAAAGAATATTGGATGACCTAAGCATGGAAATGGAAACTACTTCAAATAGGCTTGATTTTGTTCAGGTTAGTTTTCGCATTCTTCTGTTTAGAAGATGTCTGCAATTTTTTTTTTCCTCTGGATCCTTTTGATAGAGCAAATTTCATTCAGCAGTGAACCCAGTTAAATGACACGCTTTCTGGTCTTTTCTTTTTCCCCCTTGTTGCCACCAAAGTGCCAAAAGGCATTATTAAACTGAAAAAACACTTTTTTCATGCAGAAAAAAGTGGCCATGGTTATGAAGAAGGCTGGTGCAAAGGGACAACTTATGATGATAGCATTCTTGATAGTTCTTTTCATAATTCTTTTTGTTTTGGTTTTCTTGACATAGAAAACGGAATAACAGTGTGATTGAGTATTTTGTTAATGTAAGCTGTAAGCAAAGTGAACAAAATATTTGAAGACTTCAAATAAATCACTGGTGGATAGATGCTCATATATCACTTGAATTATGAAGGATCATTCATTTCTGAATCCTGAGACTTCAATATATTCTAATGCGGAGCTTCTGCCCATATATCATGCTGCTAGCTCTCATACACCTAAGAATTTTTTATTCCCTTTATTAAAGGGTGCCTATTTATCATTGAAACTGAATAATTATGAGTTGCAAAATGCAGAGTTAGTATGCTGGACATCACCATTGTTGTCTTCATCTCTGCAGCACTTGAATGCTCCAATTTCTGATAAATGTGATAGTGAATGATTTATGTCAATTTGAGCATTCACAACAGAAGTTCACTCCAGGAAGTCAATTCCAGTCACAGAGCTTATTGCACTTTAGTTGACTAGCTGCAATGCAACGTGATGCAGGTAATATGACATGTATTTATGTTTCAGCTGGGATTCATGCACTGCGTGTGAAATTTTAGGACCTTATTCAAAATGAATATAGGTTGAGATTTTGGTGGGGACTGAGATGGTGGTCAAAAGGCCGATGCCAATCTCACCGCCGGTGGACTCGGAGGGAATTACGTCGAACCGGTGTGATTGCATGTCCTTGACTCTCGTTTTCTTGGGGTTGACTGGTGGTATAAGTTTTGGAAATTGGAGAGGGCTAGCGTTATGTAAGACTTATCTCACCTGTCTGCGCCTGACAAATAATAATAGGTTAATCTTTTGGCTAGGACTTATCATTTGTAAAAAGTGTTGAACCCTCTCGAGGAGACTGAAGCTGCGTGATTTAGAAGAGGCTCGTGGCTCTGCGTGTTTGATGGGTGTTTTTCGTGGAGAGGGGTCGTATCCTCCGAGCGAACGAGTGATTCACCTTTCATCAATATTTATTTTAAAATTTATATAAATAGATAAATGATAAAAAATAAAATAATTTTTTTAAAAATTTATGTAAAATATAATTTTATTGTGAAAAAAAAAATTATCATTCTTTCACAATAATATGGCTAGAGTCTGTTTTTCTTTTTTTTTTTTGAAAAAAATATCACCATTTCAACTATTAATATTATAATAGTTAGATTTGGACTCGAGACCAACCCAGCCAAAGATTTAGGCTATCAAGTTAGTGGTCAGATTGCCGATCGGATCAGATTTATATAAAATATATTTAAAAATAATAAAAATTAAATGTGTATAATATTTAACAAAATTTTTATTTTTAATGATGTCTTATAAATCAGAAGAGTCAATATTCTACATGACTTTTTAGTTGCACTGCAAATAGATCATGAATCATCATTTTAAAAAATACTATAGGAAAATAATGTAATTTATTGATATTTTCATATTATAAATCTATTATAAATCTTAAAAGTATCAAAAGAATGAGTATATATACTCATTATTTTACCAAATAAAAAGAATATTTGACTAAATCTTTTATAGAAATAGTTGATTATATAACATCTAGTTAAAATTCGCTTTAGAAATATAAAGTGCTTATAATAAAATAGAAGAAATCAATTCCTCAAACTAGAGGTCATCGATTTGATTCCTATCTATTTTTAATTAAAAAATTGGTTTACTTGGTTTACCCTACCTAATTTAGGGTTGATGATTTTTGATCGTTTGATTAGAATTTTGATTCCGATTAAAAATCAGACTGGACAGTGACATTTTATTGATTTGCTGGTCGAAAGCGAGTCCATTTTGGGTTTAATAACTATAATTTTTTTGGGTGAAGAGTTTAATAACTATGACTAGAATTTCATTTATTACTTTATTAGGGGAAAAAATTAACTAAATCTAACAATTGTTGGAGATCTATATGAATATTATAATTGGAGAAAAAGATCCATATTTTTCCTCCATCTCTTATCTATATTGAAATCTTTTTGTTTCAGAAAAAAAAAAATCCATATATTTTAAAAATTTTTATTTAAATCTGGTTTACTCCAGGCCCCTAGTGTTTGGCAGTTTTTGACTAGTTTGACAGTAATTTTGGGCCTAATTAAAAATTTGATCAGAGAAAAACAAATAAATCTAATAATTGCACAAGATCTATATTTGTATTATAATCGGAGGTAAGAAGATCCATGAGCCTTATTGATTTGACTATTTGGTTTATTGCTTTTTAATTTTTGTACAACTTATCATACGGTGGGGTTTTGTTGATCCAAATACTCATGCAATACCTCGTTATATCACACACTACGGCCAGCTCTTACCGAGTCTTTCCCTCAAACATGTATAAGAATATCAAGGATCCAACTCTCTACCCAAATATGTACTTATATCGAGCAACTTTGTTAAACTGAATACATATAATATACTTGAGTGTCCACAAGCAACCATCTCCAAGGTCAACCACAACATTAACATGCACCATCGTGCCTCTTTCCAAGTAAAAACTGACTAGGGTTTGATTCACCATTTTCCAATCCAACCGTTTGGTCAAGTCCATGTTTGAACTATAATTGGTACAGAGTTTACCAACTATGATTGATATATGTAACTTTCCTTTTATTTTTCCATTGGTGAAAAGAAATGAATAAATCTAACGATTGTTCAAGCCCTATATCTATGCTATAATTAGAGAAAAGAAGATGTGCATGCAATTTTATTTACTTCTTAGCCCGAATTGATGTTTTTTTGTTTTGAACCCATAACTTTGAGCTACCTTACTCTCTGTCTTTAAAAAAAACTGTATCCATTGCATATCCTAGTCCCCAGCTAATTGAACTCTTTTTGACATTTAATAATAAATAAATTCACTTGCAACGGCAAACTCATGTCATCTCGCAGTTCTATTTTGATCACAGATGGCCATCATTTCAACCATATTAGTAATCGTAACATTCATTTTGTATGCCGAGCTCCATCCATATTCTAATTATTTGGAGAAGAAAAGAAAAAAAGAGTCCAATAATTGTTCGAGAAGTGAAAAGAAAATTCTACGACGAGGAACATCAAAGACGCGCCATCGTATGGTTGTGTTTTGATTGTGGCTCCTGAGAAAGTTTCTTGGAACTGAACGCGGAGTTGGAATTGAATTCTAGTCCTTGGACTTGACTTGGTTAACCAGGTCTCTTCACCCAACTTGACTAAAGTCATTGCTGAGAGTGAGATCATCTTCAATATGCTATCGTTCGAGGAATGCTCGGATAAAAAGACAATTTACAGGCTCTGTGTACCTTTCCACACTTCCAAACAAACCCTGTGCAGAAAGGTCAACAGAGATTGGTTTTTGGGCGAATCCAAGTTAAAAGGTGTTCACCTCTGATGTCAAAAGCGTGTGCACTACGTTTATGTAGTCTGACTGTAGAAATAAGAACCCAAACCACATCACATCAATGCTGTCTGTGACTGCATATCTTACTACACTCATATTCAAATAAGAAATTATCATGGATTCATGGTATACAACCTATAGATTCAGAATAGGAGATCAGAGCCATCTGTATGACCGTATCATACACCGTATATGTCAAGCTTTTTTTTGTAATTTGAGAGTTTTGCTGCATACAAACATATATATATATATATATAAAGTTGGTGTTAATATGTCTACAAGGATAAATCCTCGTTGATAGGGGTAGAGAGGAGAAAATTCGTCAAAATGAATTAAGGAAATGGACACATGGACTTCCAGTACTAAATGCACGCATCTTAATGTATGTTGTGAGTCATCTGCGCGCGAACGGAGGACATGTAGACGCGCAAAGTGGGAACCAAGTCAACTTGCGCGAACGCCATTGGCCGCCCACTCCCTCGCCTCCACCCCTAAATAATATAATAATAATACTAATAAAAAAATCCTGATAATAATAATAGTAGTGGGGACTGGGGAACGCGGCCCCCCTCCCACCGCGGAGTCGCGTCATTTCGGACGAGCTTCGTCGCGTCAACTCCGCAGCTTCTCCTTTGAAAGCCTCCGAGGCAACGTCTCTCTCTCGCATACACACCAATAACGCGACCTTCGACGCGTTGGCTTCCTTCATATAAAAGCAAGCCAGCAGAAACGAAGGTATAGGAGTTACACCTGCCTCACTCTTCAGACTCCTCCTCCTCTTCTTGCCAATATATAGTCTATGACTATGGGGCTGTATATAGGGATGGTGAAGGGGTTAACAGAGCTGGACATGGAAGCAGTGCAGCAGCTAATGCATCTAAGTTGTGGACAAGAAGACTTGGAAGAAGAATTCAGCAGCAGCAGCAACAAGAGGAAGAAGATCACCGAAGAGAGGCCGCAGAAGAGGCAGCGGTTTCGTTCGATGGCGTATATATACATGGTGACTCGACCCATCAGCAGCAACCCTCATAACAAGAGAGAGATGCTGAGAGGCATGACGGAGAGAGTGTGTGAGAGTTGATATTGTTTTCCTCTCCCTTCTCTTCTTTTATATCTCGCTTGGTGGGAGAATAAAAATAGTGGCGACGTCGTAAATGAGTTGAGTAGAGTGGTCTTTTCAGCTGCTACAATGGGTGTGGGAAATTGTTACATTCGATTCCAATGAGTAGAGAATGCCATGGTAACTAGGCACCGGATGGTTGCCTTGCAGAGCAGGCAAAGCAAGTTTACTTGTCATGTTATCATCAAAAAAAAAAAAAAAAAGTTTACTTGTCATGTTTGGAGTCTTGTGAAGTTTCGCCCGGTGAATCTAGCCCTTTAATCAAAGCAGCTAAACATTCTTCTAAATGCGTTTTGAGTTGATTGCTTTTGGAAATTCTAAATTCTAACATAACACTACAGAAAGGGGCGTCCCGAAGGAGGGGAGGGGGGTGTGGCGGGGTTGTGGGGGGTGCCGAGAGAGAGAGAAAGAAAGAAGAAGAAAAGAAGATGAAAACATTCCAGTTTGGTTTAAGACCCATTATTTTGGACTTTGTTTTTAGACTTCGGATGCTAATGACAGTTTTTAATAACTAGGTTACCATCCAAAACACCAAACATAAGAGTATGGGAGCAGGCTTTTAGGAGCATAAAACTGAGAAAAGATACGGAATTTGCACAACCCAAAACGTTCCGTAAAGACAAAGATTTAAAAGATAATAATGAAAATTACAAGAGAATTTAGCTAAAAGCAACATACCAATCAATCTGTTGACATGTACCAGTCAGGTTCCTTTGTGGCATGGTATTTCTTCATGCACACAGCTGATACAAAACTATGTCTCAGAGATCCTGGAAATTCTTCCACAATCCAAATCTACAAATAGATCAACTTTTAATTTAACATTCCAAGCATTGTATCAAGTTCATACACGGTTTCAACAAGGACAAAGCAATAATTGACCTGAAGAAATACTCGAAACTCTTAATAAAAAACCCAAATACATTGGTCCCCGAAGAAACCATTAACAAATCTCTAATTCACAGAACCCTAAAAGTTTTTCCTAGTAGGATAAGACAACACACTGCTATTTTCTCACCTTGTACAATCCTTCAACTAAAAGTTGAAAACACAAACTAAAAAGAAAACAAACATTCCTCATTCAACATTCTTATTATTTCGGTAAACTCTGTAGAGGTCGTCTGGAAGATCTGGTAATTGCCGATTTATCCAGATTATGTTTATAAGAATGGTCCATCTTGATAATTGGTGTGTTCTCCTTACCTTTTGAACCATCAATCATAGAATGGAATCTCGAGTTCTCAACCAACTTCATTGGTGTGCTGTTGTAAAAACCTGTTTTACAGGCCTTTTTTGCACTAGAAATCCTGAAGTTTAATAATTTCCCGCTAATGTCCTCCATTTGGTCCAGCCTGCTACATCGGCTAGATTCTGTAGAAATATTTAACTGTCAAATAAGTTGCAAAAAAGAAGACAAACTATCAATAATTTAGACAACTCACCTTCAGGCTCCAAGGCATCACTCTTGAGGCCAATTTCAGATTCTGCAGTAGAATAATCAGCACGAATTCCACCTGTAAATCCCATTGGACTTTGCTGAGACAAACCAACCAAATCTACAGTTTCGACCATAGACATTCCAAAATCCTCAGAATTTTCTTCATGTTTGGACTGCTTTGCCGCTGCTGCATCACAGGAATTAACAATTTCAAAGTCACTCGAATTCAATCTGACAGTCTCATCCGACAAAACTGATACACCTGCAGCTGAACTCCAGATTTCCTTGGACTTTGATTCCTCCACTGAGACAAATTCTGCTGCCTCAATAATAGATGTCTTACCAGCAACTTCATCAGCAAATGTATTCTCCCTCCCTTCAGATTCTGCATAAATAAAAGGACTCTGGAAACTCTCAGTGCAACTCTCCAGCACTGCCTCACCTTGTACCATAAGCAATGACCTTGAAACAGCAGCATCTTGAATTTTTGTTTCTCCTGTTGCACCAGTAATTTCCATACAATCTAAACTGCACGCCTTTTCATCAACCCCAGTTCCACTGATCAATGGAGACACAGGATTCAAGGTTTCTTCCCTCTCTTGGTCCTCGTACCCATCAGTTGCATAATTTTCTTTAGCATTGCCTTCAGTTAATACAGCATGGCAAAAGTCGACTGGTTTCACACCTGCCATCCAACAGAAGCCAGCAAGTTTCAGCATACATAAAAAATACAACAAAGAAAACAGCAGCACTAACCTTCACATTTGTCAATAATATCAGCCTCTCGACACAACATTTTTTGTTCATCTACTTGTATAGAAACTGCAAAACCGTTACAGTCAAACTATTTTAGTCCAAGAATAGGAAATACCAACAAAATCATAAAAGAAACAGAAAAGCGGCACCAACAGCATAACCTCTACTCACCTTGACACTCCATTCTATCAGCAGGGTCAGAATAAGCACTACCTGATACGGTTCCTACCACACAAGAGTTTTCACAGCCAAGGGCCTCCAAGCGTGCATGCAGACACCCATTCTTTTCCGCAGTATCTGCTTGCCCTCCAAATTCTCTCTGGAATAGAATATCTGACAAAGGTGGCACAGGCACCATCTCTTCGCTCTTCCCTGATGCTTTATCTTCATCAGTTGACATTATGTCCATGGAATCTTTAGTTTCATGCTCAAATTTTTCTTCATCCGATTGACTCTCACAAAAAGCAGCCCGAGCTTTGTCATTCATGACATATGACACTTCACTTTCCATCTGAAATAGGTCCTCTAAAACTATTAACTTTGCACCTGGTGCATCCCAAACATCGTCAGATTTGGATTCACTTGATACGCAAAAAAATGGAGCCTTATTACAGCTGCTAAATTTCCCTGCAATTTTTAAATGACACAATTCATTTAGTCCCAACTATTTTTACAATATGTCAGGTTAAACCTAAAGTGCAAAGACATCAACATTTTATTTTAAGGAAAGTAAATATCTAATTAGAGAGAAGGCAAAGGATTCCAACAGTGTGAACTATCTGAACCAACCTTCTGAAAAAGTTGCTGTAACCTTCTCTATATCTTGTTTGCATGATTTGCAACTTAAATGACCTGCAGATGTACCCGTCCAATCTCTATTCCCACTTATGTCACCGTCTTCAGAACGCCCACAGTCCAACTCAAGTCCCGAGGTTTTCAAGTACTGGATCCCATTGTCATCGCCATGATCCTTTAAGTCAAACTGACTAGTTAAAACTGCCTTATCATTCTTTGAATTGGAACAAAGACTTTCACTAGAGTTGCTACAATATAGTTTGCTTCGTCTAAAGCAGCATTCTTGCAAACAATTTTAGTGAAGCCAACTTCATCCACAGCATCATTTGGCGAAATTGCTTTTTCGTCCTGTGTGATTAGGTCTTTTGAGCCAATTAAAAGTCTCATGATGAATGAAGCTTCATCAACTTCACTTTTCAATGCACTAAGAACTTCATGAGCCCTCTTCGCGATGGGCAACTTGCCACTGTTATCTAGAGCGTGCTCTGATTTTTCCAATGTATATTCAGGAATTGATGGTGTTATGGAAATCAAAGTTCCTCCTGCCCCATTGCTGTGAACATTTTCAGCAGAGAAAATGTCATCAACTTCATTGCAGTTAATGCAATTTAATTTTGCATCCAGTTTCTCTTCTGCATCCTTGTCCTTGAAGGCTTCATTACCTTCAAGATCCCTCCAGTCAAACTTTCTCACCAAAATTTTAGATGCCTCCTTTTGATTAATTCCCTTGACATTTTGCTTGTAAGATAAGGGCCCTTGCTCAGCGCGCAAAGCTTCCACTGATCCAACGTGTTCTGGAGAGAGTATTATTTCTTTGCATGCAGCTGACTCTGTGACAACTTTGATATCAGTACAAGATAAATAGTAGAATTTCAGAAAAATGTCCCGAGAACTTATTAAGCTAAAAGAAAAAAAAAAAAAAAAAAGACATCAAAATTGCTGGTGTTCCTGCATATGTTATTCAAGGTAGCCACTTTCAATACCTAAGACATCATGATCAGATATGGACCAAGCATCCAAAAGCCAAGTCATGCACAAAAAGGTTCAACTGTACATCTCAGGGGGATTAAAAGTACAGTATTAAAATATAATTCTTATTTGTAAATCAAATATAGCTATGATACCCCAATATTTGTCTATAATTTCAAACAGTGCTTCGATGATAAAACTTTCATATGCGAGGAACAAAATCAATGAATTCACACTTATTAGTTGAAAAGTAGTAAAGACAGCAGTTTGACGTTTCCAGTTTGCCTGGTAAAATGAGACTGAAATATAAATGCTCCAACGATGCTGGTCATAGTGATACATGTTTACAAATTTCTGCAAATTGCATATTTCTAAATTGAATTACTCCATAATGCTAAAAGCTAGGGATAAAGTGGTGCATGTGAAACATTACCTGGTAACTAGATGAAGGATAAGTGCAAGAACAGATGAATTCGTTTGCAAAGAGGTAACCTGGTGGGATATAAAAAGGATGTGCGTGCATAAACAGCACATAGATCTTCCTAAAAGACGTGCCCAGTAGCATCACAAGCATAAAAAGCTGTAGCGGCATTAAAAATGTATTTCCAATGACCGTGGACTTATAACAAGGATGTGCATTGAGCCCAATCTACATTGATGAATTTGCTACCGGTAATCAAGATAAGCTAATACCGCATAAGTGTTTTGCTGGTGAAATAGTATATATGGACAAGAAGAGGATGAGGATTAGTGAATTTATGGTGGAAAGCTTTGAAGAATAAGGTCTTGAAAATCAATAAAACAAAAATTCAATTTATGGAATGGAATTTAAGCAAGATGAGATATGAAGTTAAGGCCTTACTGAAGATTGTAAACAGAAAAATACCAGAGCAATCAATTACATTACATTAAATTATTGCATAAAATGATTAAAAGATAAGACGGCAAATACATGACATAATTAAAGCTAACTGGAAGAATTCGAGAGGTGTCATGTGATTGAAAACCTTGGCAGCCTGAACAGAAAATTAATAGAATGATAATGAAGCCTGTCAAGTTGTCTAGCTCGATATATTGGGGAATAAAAAGGCAAAGACGATCAAATTGAGGATAGGACAATTAAGATATTCAGATGGAAGTATGTCAATGTACAATGTACAGTTAAAAGAGCTCCAATATGAAGGGACACTTAACATCTACCTAGAAAAGGAGTTATAAAGAGAAGACATAAAATAACATCTATGGAAGTTGTGAAAAGGGATAAGGAAAGAATGAAATAGCATCAGAGGTAATTTTAAACAGAAATGCTTAGTATCAAGAGTTCATAAAGCCTAAGCCTAATATTTGGAATGAAGCTTGATACAATGACTATTATTCAATGAAAGGCAACATTTAGAAGTGATACAATCTTCACACTTTCCCATGCAGAATCTATCAGGCATTATATGTTAATCCTATATGTGGCATATTGAACAGATTTCATAAACCAAAAACTTCAAATATACAAGGGAGATTGGGTTTTCAATGATGCTGTAGCATTAATGAAAGGCGCATGAAATTAATAAGCTCACAAACCCCTCTTGAGACATAACAGCTCACCTGGTTTATGAACCACTTCTCCATCAAATTTATCGGAACGTGCAGTGTTCTCTTTATTCCCTACAGATCCATTAAGTTCACCCTCATCACCTACTATGCCATCTAATATGTCCAATCTAGCTTTCTGAACCGCATGCTTGTCCCTCAAATCACCACCACCTTCAGAATCAATGTTAATAATTTTTGTTAAAGAATCAGTGGATACCTGATGCACATGCAATGTTATTTTCTGGTTATTACTCGAGTCTACAGTCTCACCAGCATCAACAGCATCTCTCTTCTCCAAGATGGTCTGAGCAAACACACTTTCATTAGAAGGAGCCCCTTTATCATCACTGGCACACCCACATGCATTAGTTTCATTAGTTTCTTGAAGTTCAACTTTACATAACTCCAAATCACTCTGCTCAGGAAGAACTTTGCATGAAATAGAACTACAAAACTGTGACCAATTATCCTCCATTAAATCTTCTTTGAATTTGCCTAAAACCGCACATTCTCCAGGTGCTGAATTGTGACTATAAATGTCTGAAGAAACAGCCCCACAAGTTTCCCCTTCATTTTTGGAATCCTTTTGGTTGTCTGGTAAATGTTCTCCACTTCCAGTGTCTGTAGATGCAGGCAGAAGCTTCAGGTTAACAGAAAATAAACATTTGATAAGACTCAATAATCGATCATAACTAATGCTGGTAACCATAAATCATACTTAGAATATCCACAACAAGTAGAAAAAAGGACAATATGTGGCATGCCCTGCCATCAATCCTAAAACAATGGGGACTTACCATCTAAAAGATAATTTTTTCTGATGCTCACAACATCACAACCCACACCCTCTGATTGGCTAACCAGCATGGCATTGCTGGCCACTCCACCAGACCTCATCTTGACTCTAGAGTCTCTCTGCAGGCTCAGTAAGCCTTTCTCATTACAATCTGTCACCACAGACAAAATCAAATCACTTTCAACTGCAAAAGCTTGATAATCATCACAAAGGGAAAAAAAAGAGAAAGAATGACCAAGTGCATTGCAGAAGCTAAACCATCACCAATCCATTATGATCAAACAGAAATAATTAGAGAAATCACTGGAGGTTTATACAATATCTTACCTAAACCACAAATTGGATGCACTGGGGAGGAACCATCAATATCAGAACCTACTCCAATAGCATCATAGACATTTTCCTGCTTAGCAGGTCGAGTTTCTTCATTGTCAATCCAGGAAGAAGATTCAGTGGCAGTGACTATTGGAAGATCTTCTAGACAAGTGGAGGACAGTATAACACCACCAAAGCCTCTTGCTTCATTTCTTTTGTTGCTATTCTCACACTGAAATGCATCAACAGGATTTTCATTGTTATTAGCCACAATAGTAGAAGCAGAAGATTTCAAATCTGTGACTTGAAGAGCATCTTGGACTTCATCTTGCTTTCTATATATGCAACCATCATCCAATGACAGAATGGCAACATTGTTGTCCACATTTAAATTCCCTTGTGAAGCAGAATCTCTCATACTTTCCACATGCACCACAGCTTCAACGTTTGAATGCTCAGGTCTTTCTGAAACTAAATCTGAGATTTCACTTTGAACTTCCCGAACCTTGGAGCAAGAAAGCCCTTTATCCAAACCAATATCCAAGGCTTCTTCTTGTTCCTCAGATATAATAGAATTGACCTGAATAGTGATTTGTTCTTCATTTTTCGCATGTAGATAGCCATCAGAAGAGGTTTTGGACTTTTCTTTCACTTCCTGAATTGTTTCGTTTATTCCACATGTCACCTCAACAAGCTTGGAGGGGGATAATTCTCTATATTTAACTATCTGCTCTACAGAGTCAAAGTCCATAACATTGCTAGAGGAGCCAGATTGCATAACATCGGAATCACCCTTTGGAAAGTCCTCATATGATATCCTAGCTTCATCAGAGCATACATTAAGAGGAAAAGATTGCGTAATTTCATCTTTAATGTTTTCCTCAAAATTACTCTCTCCAGATAGAAAACCAACTTCTCCTGAATTAATGAATAAGCTGAAATTTGTAGAATTATCTTTACCTTCATCAGCAGCAATTTCAGATATGTGTGCATCACTAGGCTTAGCACTGGTTTCCCTACATTGTTTCACATCATCAGATTCCTTGGGTGTTGATTCAGAATTTAGCATGGTATCTTCAGCTGCCCCACAATTTACCATCCCATTTCTGCAGACTTTTTGCTGGTTCAACGTATCTTCCAAATCACTACCAGCAACAACAGTTGAAAGCTGAACGGTCCTTTCTGTAGAACAGTTTTACCATAAGGAAATTTCAGGACTATGACATTCTTTCATAACAAAAATTAACAACGAATAAACTACAAAAAGGTGAGAGTCTAGGAAATTATCATATGGAAAGGAAAAAGTAAAGCAAGTTATACTGTATCTAAGCTTACCCTGGTTGTCACTAGCATCAACCTGCAAGCAACTATCAACTTGAGAAGCCATTTTGCCAACATCATGAACTTCCGCTGGCAAACCAGGAATTTTAAAATTGGGAAAAATCACTGAGAATCTCCTTCGACAATGGCTGCTGAAAGCACTTCAGGATGATTACAAGACAAAAGTTCATGGGTAATCTTTGCCTCCATGACCTGAAGTCCAACTGTTTGAATTTCAGCATTCTTCTCATACTTCTGTTTCTGATCAGCTAATGTTACTGGAACAGTGTCAGAACATGAGTCACTCTTGGCAGCATTATGTTTAAATTTCATTTGTGGTTCTTTTGAACTCTCATTTTCTTCTAAATTTCAGCATCAACCCCAGTTTTGCAATCAAGAACAGAAGCTTTCGGACCTGGTTTTCCCAGAATCTGACCTCTTTGCCGCTTCTGCAAATTCTTTCTTCTATATGTTTCATCATCCACTGATTTTCCACCTACAAGAAGGGAAATCCCAAGTTCAGGTTTGTTCTGCTTCTGCAGCTTGTTCCATTTATTGGTGTCATCATCTAACAGACTCCTGCCATCAGGAAGGGAAATCTTATGGTCGGGCATGCTGTATTCTGAAGCATTGCATCTTAAATGCCTTAGACCTTCTTCAGGTTGTGATCCCCTTTGGGATTCCCCTTGAGATTCTTGTGCTTGGTATGAAATTTCAATTTCACTGCTTGGAGCAGAACTTTTCATAGTTCCCCTTCTTGTTCGTACGTTCCCTTTTTGCTTCATCGGTTCATTTTTCCCGACAATTCTGACATCATTAGTCCCATGATCCAGAATTCTGTGCATGGAAGAACTACGTGTTGATCTCCTGGGAGGTTCTTTATGTTCGCAGAGCTTTCCACCATGGACTTTTGCAGCCCCAGCATCATTTAACATGTCACCATCAGGTACAGAGGGTGCGAGATCGCTTCCATTTGGAGCTTTCTTTCTTCTTTTCTTACTTGAAATCTTCCCAGCTACTGCAACACATTCATCTTTCAGTTCCACACATGCAGGCAACGAGGTTCCAAGTCCTGACTCCTCATTAACTTTGAAACATTCTGCCTTGATCTCTTTAAAGCATCTCCTCTCTGAGGGGCCATTTCTGTTTCCTCTGCAACTTGCTTTTCAGATTTATTCACAGCTGTAACTGAAACTTGCAAAGAACCATTTATCGAGTTCTTCAGCCTGATCATTGGAGCTGCTGCATCACCTTTTCCCTTCTTACCTTCCTCTAAATTATTATCGAGCTTTCTAATGCGTTTTGATCTCCTCAAGGGAGGCTCCTCACATGAAGGAACCATCTCACTTCCATTATAAGCATCAATTTCTTCCACAGAGACTGCACCCTCATTATGCTTAGGACAAGATTTCCCTCCGAAAACTTCATCATTTTCTAGTTCTTTAGCTAGGTGGCTTCTTGCAACAAAGGAGCTATTGATGCTTCATTTTTCTCTTTGGCAGTTCTCTTTGTCTGGGCTTTCCTAGGTTTTGAATCTCTCACTAACCCTTCATCTTCTCTGACCACAACCACCCTGTTCCTCAAGGTTCTGGTTGTCGGCTCATCATGAGACAGTTCTATTGCTGCCTTCCTTCTATTTCTTTTATTTGGACTCGGCAACTTCACTACTTGAGGTGGCTCGTCATTCTGGCAAACAGCTTCCATACGCTTTCTCCCTTTCTTCTTTTCCACACCAGGGGACCACATTACTGCAACTGCAAGCGATCGAGACTGTGTAGTTCTTGCTGGAACTTCAACCGCTTCATCTTCCTCAATGGCCTTTACTGGCCTGAAAGCAATAGCAGACCTCCGACGGCTGAACCTCCTCTTCTTTGGAGAGTATTTGTCATCTGACTTCCTCTGTACCTCCTCAAATTCGGGCTTATCTTCCTCTAGAGAGAAGCTGACTTTCTTTGAAACCTCCCGTGCTCTTCCAACATCCTCCCCGCTGCTTCCGCCTGAGCCCTTCAAGCAGCCCTTGGGCTTTATCTCCTCACTTGTATGTTCCTTCTTCTAATTATTAAAGAAAAAAGAAAAAAAATAAGGTATAGAATTCCACAAAAATCGAGAAAGAAGATGTACAAAAATTATATATAATCTCAGCCTGCGTAAATTTCCATAAAGAAAGATCTAAAACAAGAAGAAAGAGGAGAAAAGAAAGCGGACAGATAGGTAGTACCTGGAGAAGGGAAGCGAGGCTCTCAGCCATCTTCAAATTGGAGGGATTTGCCGGCAATCCATGCTTCTTGCACAGCGCCTGGAGCTCTTTCCTCTTCATGCTCTTGAAATCTAACTCCATCTCCGTGGAATTTAAGGAAAAGAACCAAAGAAAAGCAAACACGTTTGGAATTAAACGAAATCCTTCATCAGGAGAAGGGGGAGAAGAAATCCTCGTCCGATTTCTTGGACATCCATGGGAGTTCTTCACTTCTTTGTTGTTTGGTAAAAAGAGAGCGGGGAAGGGAGGGAGGGAAAAGGAAGGATGGGGACGAAGAAAACGTTAATGAGCCGTTTGAATTTTTTTGAATTTGAACCGAATCGGTTGCTCGCGCTTTTCCCGCGCAACGAAAAATGGGGAGGCACCACGTGGCTGCATCGGGTTCGTGGATTTCCAACTTTACCGTTGGACGCGTTTTCTATAATTTAGCGTTAGATCGAGCACGTGAGGGTCTGATGCTTAGGACTTATGATTCGAATACAACCGCTGGGTTTTATCCAAACAGACGCCGCACAGAATCTTATAATTTATGATTTCTCCGTTTTTTTCTTGATAAAGATTCCTCGGCTGCAGGCCCACAGTTGCGCTCCACCGGACGAGACCGTGCAGATTCCGGCTTATCAAACATTACTTGGGCCAATGTCTCTTATCGTCCAAGGAATAGCTAGATAAATTGATAGAAGACAAGCTCCCTAAAATAAAGTTTTTTTCTTTTTATATGACGGACAACTCATATATATATATATATATATATATATATATATATTATTATATTATATATATATATATCCAATAAAATGAAAAAACAAAGCTTATGGTGAAAGGAAAAAAAAAAAAAAAAAGAGGAAGAAATTATGTATTCCATAGATATGCAAAATGTGCACCAGGTGTGTAAAAAATGAAATAATAAATTAAACTGATACATTAAAAAGCATGATAAATGAAGGATTCACTTTAGTGATCAAGATCTATAAACGCTAAAATAATGATTTAAATGCAACAGATTTTGATAATTTGGTCACAGAAAAATTTGATATCATGCTCCTAACATCACCTATTTCATGCCCACTTTCGTTTACGTCCAAGACCACAAAATTTGTAATTTTTAGTTTCGAAGGACTCCTAGGACGTAAATCATGTATCCTGGATGGATGTCTAGCCGAACATTGAGATAGAGGTTGGATTGAATTTATCCATGGATTGAATCTTCAATTTGAATGGTTCATCATTAGTTTTAAATTATTATATTTTTAATTAAATAATTATTGTTGAGTGTCCGGTCCAGCCCATCAAATAAAATGTCTCTAAAAGCTTCCGTATTATGAGATATTGATAAAAATCTTTATTCTCTCACGTTGTTCTTTGTTCTCCATCAAGCACGGCTTTAAATAACATGAACTAAAAACCAGCTCCATTCGAGAGTTAAATCATATTATGTATGTGTGTATATATATATTTATATATATACTCAAAAAAAAAATATTAAAATTGCGTAATTCGATAATTACTCCTATAACATTATTGTTACGTCCTTTCTCCAATTTTAGTAGTCGGCCTTGAGCCGATTAGCTACTGCGCCTGAATGCGTTGCGATTGGAATGTCAGAAGATGATGCGCCGTTATCGAAAAAGATGTATATAGTCAAGGCCCAAGGTGAGAGCAAGGGATTACCAATGTACAGCAGAGCTAATCTTCGCTCAGTGTCGGAAAAGGTGAAAATTTGTAAAAAAAGTTTCATCGGAAGTGGCTTCGGTGAGGACCCTCCGACGCTCAATCAGTGAGATGATTTGAGGAGAAAGACCGACAGAGTCTCTGGATTACAAATAGTGTATGTACTTGGAGGGGTCCCCATTTATCTTTATTTATAGAGGGAGCAAAGTGGATGATGAGAAAACAGGTGATCACATCAATCATGTCCTATCGTACAGTACCGTATGGTGCCGAATGGACGTCTTTAAATACTGACGATGGGTGTGCCTTCTATTTGGCACGTACATGCAGCGGATGCTACCACGCGTGAGGTGTAATAAAGGATCTTGTAGGCACATTTAATGAATTCGTAGCATCATATCACGGAATGCAGCTTGTCGATCAGGGCATGGTGTTTGAGTGATATAGTCTTGATGTGATCTGTCAGAATGGCATGGCGGTCACGTTCGATACTCAGATAGTCGGTAGAGGCCTGTGTTATCAGAGTCGGCAAGATAAAGCCGTAGGGGGGATGGTGCCCTGCTGTCCAATGGTGTAGTCAGCCGCATACCGAGTACTGAGTTAGTTACAGACCAAGCATTATTCGGTGTAATGGGCCGTGGGTGGCATGTTAAATTAGTCGGCTTTGTACCGACTAAGATATGCTGCTCGTAGTCGATCGGATGTCCACGATAGTGCCCGACTCGATCCTATCGGGCGGGACTCATCAATCGAGTCGAATTGAGTGACAGTAGCTTGTCAGTGTAACTCCTCTAGTCGGCTCAGAGACGAGAAATTGGTAGTCGGCTAAGTGATGGGGATCTACCCCAACACTGCCCCCCAACTCTCAAGTCCGATTGCATGGTTAGTCAGGCAAAGGGAGTTCGTCTTTGAGTAGATCCGAATTATTTTTGCCGACTGCCATTGATTATCTTGTTGCTTCATAGGGTGGACTATCACCTTATCTTTTTGTAGATCATGCGGTGGCACCATCCCATCGTAGGTCGTGTGCAGTTAATGCTACATGCTCGAAGCGATTTTTCATATTGATGGTAGAAGATCGACTGACGGATAATAATGAACATGTGTACCAAAGTTGTCCACATGTCAGGCACCTGTTGGCCCAGCTTATTATCATGTGGATTCAGCTTAATCGATGGGATCTGAGTGATGGTGCATCGAACGGGCATCGAGATTGTCGGTTGAGATTGCTGCCACATGTCAAGATCTCCAAGTGAGGCGTGGTACTCAGTGTCGATCTCAACCGTCGAAGAAATCTATAAATAGGGGCTTCCCCCTAGTCTTGCTTTCAGTTCCAGAGTGCCCACCTTGTCTCAAGTCTTTCCTGCCCCCTTCTTAGTAGAGAGCTTGGGTCTTGCCGTCAGCGAGTCGTCTCCTCCACACCGATCTTTCATTGCCGTCGTCATCACCGTTGGTCTTTTCCTCTAGAGGTTTTCTTCTCGATCTTTTTCTCCTCTTTTTGATCTTCCGTTTAAGTTCCTTCTTCTTCTTATGGCCTTGTTGGTAGAGAGTCCGAAGATGAGAATTCAGTCGAAGACTGTAGTTCTCAGACTCTAACTGCCCAGAGGGAGATCAAGAAAGTTTCTCTGGATGAGCCCGAAGAGGTGACTTCTCGACAAGGTTATTCAGACTCTGAGGAGTCGGACGAATGGCCTATTGTCGAGAACCCCTCCGAGCCTCTCATTGAGAGATCCGAGTTGTCGGAGGCAGCCATCGATCGACTAAGGAGACATTATCATATCCTTAGTTGGTATCGGGTGATGGCACCTGATGAAGAAGGTCGGATTGTTCGTCCTCCTGATGGCTATATTGCCATCTATGAGGAGTTCCTTCGATCGAGACTCCGATTTCTCTTGCACCCCTTCTTTGCCAACATTCTCGACCTATACGAGGTCGTTCCTGCACAGCTTGTCCCCAACTCCTTTAGGATCTTAGCTTGTTTTGTTGTTCTTTGTCACCTTCTTCGGGTTGAGCTCCGAGCTTTCTTATTTTGGCCCATTTTTTATTGAAGAAACATCCTCGAGAATGGAGATGGTGGTTATTCTATCCTCGACCCCATCAATAATTATTCAAAAAGCTTCCTTCTTTTATCCACGGATGGAAGAATAAATTTTTTATATTGCTGTCGACCACCTGTGGGGCTCTGACTGGACCTGGATGACTCCCATCTGTCTCCGAATAGGAATGATACAGTCTTGGAGGGAGATCGTGAGATATACAAGAAGCTCTATAAAGTCCACGATCCTCCGTATCAGGAGCTGCTGAAGGAGCAGTCCCTTTACAACACCGGATAAGCTCGACTAGTCATCTCGATAGTTTTCTTTTCTGCAGACTTTTCGTAGCTTTTACTTTATTCATAGACTAACTTTTTTTTGTCATATCCATGCAGGCATGAGGGTCACGGCACAGTCCCCAAAGCAAGCGACTGAAAGAAGAAGACAAAGGCGGCATTCAGGCCTGGCAGTCCTTCTTAGCCAATAAAGAAGCTGAGAGAAGAGTCCCGTCCTCAGCTACCGAGGAGTACACAACTGCCGTCGCTGCCCCGACCACCACCCCTAGAGCGTTCTTCTTCACCGAAGGTCACGATTGTGCCCCCCTTCTCCTCCTGCCGACGATGACATCGTTGTTGTCGAGCCGCAGGTGAAACCAGAGGTGGTCCAAGCTCTCTCGGTCCAAGCCAGGATCGAAGGAGGCCGGCACTTAGTCAAGAAGGTGCTAACAAAGGGAAGATCCTTGCTGAAGAGAGTACCCTCGTCTACACGGCCGACTATGATGCGGATACTCCTTCTGGAGAGGCCACAATCACGATTGGGATGCGCTTCAAGGCAACCAATCAGGCTCTCCGCAATCGCTGACTTGCCGAGGAGTTGGCAATGATGGTCATGCTTTCCACCGACTAGGAAGTAAGGAAGGCACGCCCAATCAAGGAGATCTAGTCGGGCACCTACACGTTGTTGATCAAGGTAAGTCTTTAGCTTTCTCTTATTCGGTTTAACTCCCGAATACCGATTGACTGAGTAGATTATTTAATAGCTTTTTCTATTTTTGCAGATGATCCACGATGTAACTATTTTGGCAGAGGGGGTGACTGGTTTCGCCTAACTTAATGCCAAATTGAAGGATCAGGCCCAGACTGCTCGAGCCAGGGCCGAGGTCGCCGATGAGCCCCTTTGGGCTATCGAGGAGCAGGAAAGAAAGAATAGAGAGAAGATTACCCTACTGGAGGCCAAATTGACGAACTCGGCGACATGACAGAGAAAGAAAAGGAGGAGTTTGGTAGGTTGAAGGCCGACTATCAGAAGGAGATAGAGTCGACTGAGAGTGCCCTCATCAGAGAGAGAAAGAAGAGGCAGAAGTCCAAGAAGGCGACTGAGGAGGCCGAGAATGTCGCCAAGGAGGCCGAGAAGACTGCTAAGGAGGCTGAGAAGACTGCCACCAAGTTGAAGAAAAAATTGGTGGCAGCAGAGACTTGGGCCCAGGAAGCTGCTTCTCAGACACTGGCGAGTTTCAAAATTCAAAGGAGTATGAGGAGAAGCTTGCCGATGCCGGTTCGGATTCATACCAGCTCGAGTTCGAAAAATGTAGCAGGTCTGCCATCTCGTGCCCAAACTAGATCTGAGCTCGATACAAACCGACAAGAAATCGGACGAGTTGGGCGACAAGGAAGCGGAGGCTGAGGAGATCGTCCCCAGCCTACTTCTTAGATTTTTTTTGTACTCCTTTGCTTTTTGATCTTTCGCCTTGTAATATTTTATCTTGCTCGAACTCTGCAATGAACTCTTTTTTAATAGAATGATCTTCTCTTCTAGTTTTTAAGTTGTTCGGCTTGACTTGCATGCATACTTTCTCCCCTTATTTATTTATTTATTTATAAAATTGATTAAATAATATATTCAGTAAGAAAATGAAGTAGCTGGTAGGAAGCAGCAAATTGAGTAGGTTGTAGCCGAATAAACGGACGAGAAAATTTTCAAAATCATGTAGTCGGTTTTTATAGACGAACTTAATCAGATTGAAGTTGTAGTTGTAGATTGTTTGTCATAGATTATTTTATTAAATAGAAATTTTAAAAAAAATTATTTCAAAATCATGTAGTCGATTTTATAGACGAACTTAGTCAGATTGAAGTGTAGTTGTAGATTATTTGTCATAGATTATTTTATAAATAAAAAAAAAAAAAATTATTTAAGATCAACAAATTTTTGATCGGTTGGTGTTGATCCGATTTATCATAATTTTTTTTTCGTTGGGCATTACGGCGAACCATAGCTTTCGCGCACGCAGCTTTTGGACCGTTGCAAATATGTTTGGTCTGTGAGGGGGCCCGTGCATCAAGACATGCCATATCGGAACATGAGCACCACAATGCTAGAAGGAAAAAAAAGAAAAAAAAAAAAGATAATAACTACTGGAGATGGTAAAGAAACTACATATTAGACGTACAAGAAATACTTGCCGACATCCATGCGCCAGCGGGACAAGCGTTGATGGTTCCACCTGATAAAATAACAAAACAAATGTAACGACATAAGGAACATCAAACATACATCAAACATTGTAGCCGGTTGAATGCAAGTCTCAGTTACTGTGTGGGCACAGTTTACTGCAATCCATCAACAGAAGGGATCATGCAGAAAAAAAATGAGTGGGAAATATAAACCGAAGCACTTCAAATGGAAATATGTTGTACATTGGTGCTCCGGGGGTATACTGATGCAGTAATATTTGAGGCATACAAGCATAATGAGAATTTTCTCATAAATTATTCAAAGAGATTGAAAGTCACAGGCATTATAGTTTAGCAACTACCGGCTCTCTCTAATTCGAGCATTTCTTGGTAATTTAGAAGAAATATTTTTCAGATAGCATGACTACTCTGCCCTCTAGGTTTTTTGAGTTGCATTTCTTTTCATTGTTTCTTTTGTGATAAATGCTATCATTGATTTTTATTATTTATAAATTTATAATAATTTTATTATAATTATTGGGATAGATCTTCATCGCTTAACTGACTACCAAACTTTCTCATCTTCGAGTCGATTAGAAAAGCTACATTGACTAAGTTACTGCCATTTAATCCAACTAGGAATTGACGAGTCCCATCCGATAGAGTTGACGTCGGACTCTATCGTGGACATTCGCCGACTAAGGCAGCATACTCCTAGTCGGCACAAAGTCGACTAGGTTTAACATGCCACCCATGACTCACTACACGAATAATGCTCGGCCTATAACCGACTCCATACTTGTTGTGCGGCCGACTATACCATTAGACAGTGGGGTACGACCCCCCACGACTTTATCTTGTCGACTCCGATGATACGGGCCTCTGTCGACTAGTTGAGTACCAAACGTAGCCGCCATATCATTCTGACAGGTCACATCAAGATCATGTCACTCAGACGCCATGCCCTGACCGGCTAGCTGCGCGCCGTGATGGTATGCTACAAATTTATTAAATGCACCACAGGATCGTTTATTACACTCCATGCATAGTAACGTTTGCCGCCATGTGCGTGCCGAATAGAAGGCACGCCCGGTCGGCATTTAAAGACGCCCATGCAGTACGTGCGGCACAATACGACAGGACATGATTGATGTGGTCACCTATCTTCTCATTATCTACTTTGCTCCCTCTATAAATAGAGGTAAATGGAGACCCCTCCAGGTATACACATTATTTACAATCCAGAGACTCTGTCGCTTTTTCTCCTTAAGCCATTCATTGACTTGAGCGTCGGAAGGTCCTCGCACGCCCGGTCGGCATTTAAAGACGCCCATGCAGTACCGTGCGGCACAATACAACAGGACATGATTGATGTGGTCACCTATCTTCTCATTATCTACTTTGCTCCCTCTATAAATAGAGGTAAATGGGGACCCTCCAGGTATACACATTATTTACAATCCAGAGACTCTATCGTTTTCTCCTTAAGCCATCTCATTGACTTGACGTCGGATCCTCGGCATTTAAAGACGCCCATGCAGTACCATGCGGCACAATACGACAGGACATGATTGATGTGGTCACCTATCTTCTCATTATCTACTTTGCTCCCTCTATAAATAGAGGTAAATGGGGACCCTCCAGGTATACACATTATTTACAATCCAGAGACTGTCGCTTTTTCTCCTTAAGCCATCTCATTGACTCGGAAGTCCCCCCCCGCCCACCCCATCCGTCGCACATACGACAGACATGATTGATGTCACCTATCTTCTCATTACTTTCTCCTCTATAATAGAGGTAATGGGCCCCTGGTATACACTATTTACAATCCAGAGATCTTCACTTTTCTCCTTAAGCCATTCAGACTTGAGCGTCGGAGGATCTCGCTAGAGCACCTTCTGTGGGACTTTCTTTGCAGGTTTTCACCTTCCCGGCATCGAAGGAGATCAACTCCACCATACACTAGCAACCCTTGTTCTCGCTTTGGCTTTGGCTGTGTGCACCTTCTCTGACGATGACACATCATTTTTGGTTTCCAATTACAATGCATCAGGCACAGCAGCTAGTCCGCTCTAGGCCGGCAACCGAAATCGGAAAAAACCGCAACACTGTGAATAGAACCATTTTGGAACAACCTTTACAATGCAAGGAAGATCCGATTCATACCAACAAGGAACAGTTATTCACCTTCATTTAAAAATCTGATATGCATCATAATAACAATGCAATTTTGGTGCAATAGACCAAGTTACTGTAGAGCCATGTACAAGCCAAACTCTTAATTTAACTACTGTTAGATAGCCCAGTAGCACATAGCAGCAAGAATAATTTCCAGACCCTCAACATCAGAGCAAAATTAGAACATGCTTCCTTACATTACCGACAACCAAATCAATGGATATCTAATTTGACTAAAAGAAGCGAAGAAAAAACTCCTTAAAATGCGAAGGATAAGGGGATCAGCGCTCCAGGTGGAAAACATATTCTGTTCAACGCTGTAGTTTGCTGTGGTGATCTTTGGCTTCCTAACAGTCAGCACCTGCTAAGATGAATCCAATGTCCAACCATGCAGCAGTGCATCTTCAAATAAAATATCAGTAGAAGTAATATAAAAGTTCGACTCTTATGGCACTCCAAATAATTAGCTGTATAGAGAAAGGTGTTCTGATGATTTGATATAACATACGAGGAAGTGGCATGAAGTGGTCATCTTGCAAGTTTCATAATATGGTGATGCATAAAGATTTTTTTTTTTTTTTTAAGTAGGAGATTTGTTGACTTGATACTGTCATCAATATTAGAAAAAAAAAAAAATGTAGCCCTGAGTACTTAAATTTTATTGTATCCTAACTATAATTAGCAACTTTGAGGTTATTAACTCATAAAGCAATATAGAACAAACTTAAAAAGGCATTCTTAAAGACTCAATCAGAATATCTCGATATGATCTGCCTTCATAATTTCAAAATGAAATGCTAAGAAGAAGATTGACAGTATATGATTTTGAAAGTGTTTGATTACTTCCAATAAGCTTGCTAGCTCAAAAGAAAAAAGAAAAACATGTTATAAGATTGCCAGCTCAAAAGAAAAAAGAAAAACATGCTATTCTACAACTTTCTTGCAGATAAATGTAAACCATCTTAGTAAAAGAAAGACGTTCCTCTCCATCCCAACAAAATATACTAGCATTAAGCATGCATGCATGCTAGCTCACTCGGGAAATTAGTCATGATTCAGTAGTAAGTAAATAATGTGACAATCATTTATATAGGACCTTGGAATTAATGGATGAATGAATTTTGTTATGGAGACCGAGAGATTGATCATGATCCACTAGTAAGTAAATAATGTGACTATATATGGGACCTTGGAATTAATGGATGAACGAATGTTGATATGGAAACTGAGAGATTAGTCATGATCCAGTGGTAAGTAAATAATGTGACTATCATTTATTGGGACCTTGGAATTGATGGATGAATGAATTTTGATATAAAGAAATTGTTCTGAGAAGATACGAGCAAGAGAGAACTTACCAAACCTACGTTAACATGGTCTGATTTCTAGTATGCATGATGTTGTGCAAAACTCCAGACAAACCAAAAAAGAGAAAAAAAAAAAAAATCAAAACCCAACAATCACAATGATGAGAAGCACTCCATATCAATCATACAATTAATGAAAAATTCTTGGTCTTGTTTTTTTAATATACGATGGATTATAAAGATTTTCCCATGCAGTAACCAATTAAGACAAAGTGTCCAATTACTGATGGCAGAAAGGCTTAGAAATTGAAACGACGATTAAATACCTTAGATATAACGTCACAGTTTGGGTAATCAATATCGTAACGCAATCACATCAGCAGCAAATAGGAACAAGCTGTAAAACACTACCATATTCAGAAATGCAATGTATCGCTGTTTACATTTTCAGGAAGAAAAGTTACAAATGTTGATAAAAAAGCAGCAGTCAATTCATATGGCCAAAAGGATTTAGAAACATAGAGTTTGTGGCATCATCCTCGCTCGTTCCCAAAAAATGAGCCACATCAGCAACATCAATCTCGCTCATTCAATATATTTTGTAGAAGCCTAAAAACTTGCACTTGAAGCCATATGTCAATGAATGATCAAGCGAATCAAGGAAATTATTTCACACAAAATGCATATAATATAAACATGAGCATGCTTATATCAGAATCTCATCTTGTCTCTCTACCATTTTGATGCCAGTGGCTAGAGAGACCAGCATTTGAAATTTGCTGAGAACCTGCAACCGCAGGTAGTGCAGGAGTGTGTACATCTATAATTATTTTTATTATTGTCGAGTGTGACTTAAATTTGATTTGACCTGCATGAATCCGGTTCATTTTGGACTTTGTTGGCCCATTTGGAATTTGGTTTTCTCATTTTGATTTAGGATTTGGAGGCCATCTTTTGTTATGGAAGAGGGTTGTCTTTTGTTATTTAAACCACCGCATACTTTTTATACTCTATCTTTTTGATGTTATGAGATTTTTTCTCATCTGAGTCTATAGATATAGATCAAAGACTAAACCACGTAAATTATTGTGCCATATCTTTCTGCATATAATTGTTTGTTATTATTTTGAATTTCACACTAATTAACAGATAATTTCTTACAACAGTCCTCCAACCGGATTGGTAGTATCTTGCTGCGATTTTATTGGAAGCTCTTACAATTGGAAACAAGAAAATCAGCCCCTTCTAGTCCCTCACAACCTTGATCCGAAAGATTAGTCAGTTTGAAGAAGAACTTCTATCCTTATTGGTCTTTGGATGCTGGAGTGAGAGATTGCCAGTTTTGTAAGCAAAGACACTACAAAAAATGCTGGAAGTTAACTTACTCTAACGTGCGAGAAACTGCAAAATAACATTTGCACGACCTTGCTAATCACAGAACATGCAGATGCCATGCTAAAAATCATCTTTAGAGATTGTTTTTCTCCTTCAAACTTCACATATTATCGCCTATATGATCCCCGATAACTTAATTTTACTCCCTTCCAACCTATGACCACTTTAAACCTCATTGTTGCATAAATAAGACAATAGAAAAAGAAAGTGAGACATGTATGCTTAATGTTGTAATGTGTACTCTCATCAAAAGTTTTAAGTCATTCCTCAGTGGAGGGGCAGCAACTCTGCTCATAATAATATGCCATAGCGATGATGCCTCGACCCAAAAATTGGGGCATCCCCCAATATGCTGCGCGTTTGCTGACCATCTCAGTCAGTCACCCTCCACGTTGCCCTCACCTTATTTTCCTAGTTTCATCACACATTGAACTCCCTAGGCTTATCACCTCCAAAGCATATACGTGAACCCCCTTTGTTTTAGGTTTTTGGTATCTTGTTGTTGGTGAGCTACTGGTGTCCCCTGTTCCCAGTGTTCTATGAAATTCCAGTATAAAATATGCTAATATGTATGATCATTTGGATAAACATGATAGTCTAAAACCTACAGCTACGTTATGCAAGTACTCGAGGCCACCAATAAATGTCCCAATTGCAAAATTATATTGAAAAGAACTGTAACTAAGGATGGTGTATCTCATGGCTCCGCTAAAGTAGAGTTTAACTCCCCGCTGCCTAGTTGGAACGAGTCTTTGTTCTATCCAAATTCGAATATGAGTAAATATCAGGAGAAATGATGCATGAAAATTTTTTCTGATAGCCTGAGTGCAGGGGTTGAAAGCGGCACTGATTTTTTGGCACTTCGATGGTGCTAAAGTGACGTACTCATCCAATATGGTAGGGAGTGGCTTATCTATACATCCGAATCGAACATTCTCAGTAGGAAGAGGGCTCTTTGGGTTTGCCCAGAGGAGGTCACTACGTCGGTCTCTCCTTTTTGTTACTTTTTGTTAAAAAAAAGAAAAATTAAATTTAACTTTATCGATCAGTGATTTTTTTTTTTTGGATACATACAGACAATTACACTATTCTAATGTGAGTAATCCTAAATAGTCATAAAATAAAAGATCATGTAGGACTCATGGATTAATCTCATCCTATTATCAGATCCAATCTTTGGTGTACTCGACAATATATGATGCAATCTAATCTATGCGTTCTTCACCTTCCGAAAAATATGTCGAACAGACAATATGATGGAATCACATAGAAACTTCAGATGTCATGAAAAAATGGATGGACCTTCATTGCTTCATCTCGTTCCAGATCCAACTGATAACGTAATAAAATCTCTCTCTATAAAATCTCGTTCCAGATGGACCTGCAGCTCCTATCTGGGGTTAGTGGTCTTTGATTGTTAAGAAACCAATTCTCTTAGACTTAGTAAAATATATGTATAATTGAACTACCAAAGTTGCATTGAACCATTGTATAAACCTTGGAAGAGACTACCGCATTCGATTTATCGCCAACAAAAGCAAAACTGGCAGTTTTATTTCCTCCTTTAAAAATGGATTATCTAATTTAGTTTTATTTAGTTGAGATTCCTAGTATAAAACGTCCAAGTCAGCCTCAATTAGTTGGATTTCACATAAAAATATTTGGGGTCCTACACGGGTCATGCAAATTGTTCAAAATAAAAAAAATGAAACGAGACTCTCCATTTTCTCCTCAGAAAATAAAAAAATAAATTTAACATAAGTCATTATTTAATACTTAAGTAGCTAAATTCACCTTCCACATTCCAAATATCACAGCCATGGGATGGTTATTACAAAAAAATATTAAAAATTAGGGCTTCGGCTCTCAGAGGTATCCAAACCTTCCATCCGTTAAGGTTTCTTTTCTCCATCCTCGATCTAATCTCATCCAATAACCTTAGCTTCAGGGGTTTTATAGCTGTCGCAGTTACGGATAGCTTCTCTCGTTCTACCAGATACGAGATTTTCTCCTCGAAGTTTTATTACTGTTTTCATCTCTTCTCAATTCTATTTGATGTCAATACAGATCAGAAATCGTTGCCTTTTCTGTTCTTTTGTCTCGGTTTGATATCAATTTAGATTTTGTGAGAGAAATTATAGATCAACACTTCATTTTTTGAAGAATGCTGTATCTAAATTAGGATCTTCATAGCTCCAGAGTAACTCCATTAGTGAATTTTTAGTGGTTGCTATCTTTTGAATGCATTTTTAATCAATTTTATTTTTACCATGTAGCCAAATTGAACTTTAAAAATTAAAATGTATGTTTTGACGGAAAATCAGCATGATATGCTGGACTTCGCCATTTTTAGTTTTTATTAGCTTTCAGGGGAATTGATTCATACCTTAAATGAATAAAGGAATTGCAACTTGGTGTGATCTTTTGTAGTTGTTTTATTAAATTTGTGTAATTTTCTCAAATGTGCTTGCCATCTCATCTCAAGGTGTAGGAGCAAGATGTCTCACCGGAAGTTCGAGCACCCTAGGCACGGTTCCCTTGGGTTTCTTCCCAGGAAGCGAGCCTCTCGCCATCGTGGAAAAGGTTGGTTGTGACCACTGACGGTTTTTTGCAAGATTTTCAGTTTGATTCTTATGTTACACACCTGTTTTTGCCTACTGGAATGTTACATTACGCTCTTCTGCTGAGTAATAGCACCCATATCGATGCTTATATATATATATATATATATAATGGATACGTATATGTACGTGTACGTGTGTACGTATGAATAGGTATATGTATATGTTTACGGATATGTATATATATTCACTCTGTGACCTCCTTATCGTCCGCCAATTTTTTTTTCCTACCATATATTTACACCATGTCGCTATTTTATATTTTCTGTTCTCTACTTTCTTTTAACCATATTGAAAGCTGTCTTTGTTGTTTCACCTTAAACTACACAGTTTTTTTTTTCCTAATTTACCTCTCCTTTTCTTTTGTTGTAATGATATTTCTTGGATGCATAAACGACCTTTAAAACCTGAGCTACTTTGTGTCCTAACTTCTTGTGTATGGGCTTTCTTTCACTGTTATCAGTGGTGGTGCGCGGCCTCTTGTTGAATTGCTTCTAAATTTATATAATATGATGGTCTTTGTGTCCATTTTTTGTCGAAATCTTACATGACCTTTTTTGTGTCACTTCTTGATGCAGTGAAGTCTTTTCCAAGGGATGACCCAACCCTGCAAGCTTACAGCATTCCTTGGCTACAAAGCTGGAATGACACACATTGTCCGTGAGGTTGATAAACCAGGATCAAGTATGTTGAGTTTAGTTTATTGTTTGCTATATCTATTCTTAAGAAGCTTCTCTTTCTAGAAGTATATATATGTGCTTGCATGACATATATATATGCATATATGTATGTATTTATGTATATGTATGCCTATTGCAAACAAGATAACATGTAAATTTTACCATCACTTGCAGTCTTTGACTCTTAGGTGAGTTTAACAATTCCTAGGTGCTTGTTTATTACTGATCTCGTCCTGCTATAAGTTCAGCACCAGTATCCTTATTACCACACCTGACTCCAACTAGAAAAGGACACTTTTGTGTGATTTCATTATCTTATTTGTTTTCAGTCATATCTTTCATATATTCCCGGAGGACATCGACATTTTTCTTAAGCATCTTTGTTTATGCTTTAACCTGCATTATTGCTTCTTTCCCCCTGTTTTGACTTAGTGCTTGGCTATATTCTAGAATTGCTGTAGTCATATGCATATGCCTTTTATTTTAGTGATACTAGTTGAATTGAAATGAATTTGCCTGGTCTCTTGTTTTTGCATTCACTTCACGAAGCCATTTTCTCTGCATCTGTGAAGTATGCATAGCTCGGAAGATGACATGCCTATCTGGAATTGTTCATGCAGAGCTTCACAAGAAGGAGACATGTGAGGCTGTGACAATTATTGAAACCCCACCAATGGTTGTTGTTGGGGTTGTGGCTTATGTGAAGACACCATGTGGTCTTCGTTCTCTCAATACTGTTTGGGCTCAGCATCTCAGTGAGGAAGTGAGGAGGAGATTCTATAAGAACTGGTATAAATCCAAGAAGAAGGCATTCACAAAATATTCCAAGAAATATGAGAGTGAGGAGGGAAGAAAGAGATTCAAGCAGAGCTAGAAAAGATGAAGAAGTATGCTTCTGTAATCCGTGTCCTGGCTCATACTCAGGTAAGCTCGTTCTACAAACAGTCTGCCTGCTCATGCTATTAGCTTTTGTAACATTATTTAGCTTCTTAAGGGTTTATTTTTTCTATTTTCCCAGCTGTAAAAGCTAATGCACCCCTGTTGTTGCAAATTAGATTGATCCATGCAAATGAGTAGAGACGTACTTTAGATTGTCTTTTAATTAGTAAATAGTTGCTTTAGTCAATTGCATAACACCTAAAGAGTTCTGCATACCCATATTCCAAACCCTATGCTCTGAGATGTTGTCAATTCTGGTACTATGTGCCTCTTTTGATGATCTTTACCATTTCCTTGCTCCCTGGATGGCCTGAGCTGCCATGAAAGCAGAAATGAGTTGATACATGATCTTGAATGTTCTCCAACTTGCTGAATGTTCAATATACTTTCTAAAGTTTTCTTTTGGAATTCATATATTTTTACACACTCCATGTCCATGTCTTTGTTCTTTTCTGTTTTGATAAGTATTTTCAAAAAACTCAAATGGGATTTCTGGTTGATCAAATCTTCCATCAGATCAATTTTCTGTAGTTATTGGTCTGTGAATTTTGAATTTTGCTAAATGTATACAAGTTGATATTGTGATTCATCTCAACTGAGGATGTTTGTGGCATCTGTTCTATCAGATAAGGAAGATGAAGGGCCTGAAACAGAAAAAAGCTCACCTCATGGAGATTCAAGTGAATGGAGGGACAGTTGCACAGAAGGTGGACTATGCTTACAACTTCTTTGAGAAGCAAATCCCTGTCGATGCTGTCTTCCAGAAAGATGAGATGATTGATATCATTGGTGTAACTAAAGGTAAGGGTTATGAAGGTGTTGTCACTCGTTGGGGTGTGACTCGCCTTCCCCGTAAAACCCATAGGGGTCTCCGCAAGGTTGCTTGTATTGGTGCATGGCATCCTGCCAGGGTCTCCTTTACTGTTGCTCGTGCCGGGCAGAATGGATATCACCATCGTACTGAGATGAACAAGAAGGTTTACAAGCTTGGCAAAGCTGGTGACGAGTCACATACTGCCATTACTGAGTTTGACAGGTTATCTCAGGCCCCATCCTTTAATCTGGCATTTTATCAATAGAAATAAAACTATAATTACCAACTATGCCATTTTGTAAGCAAATATCCACGAAAGCTTTCATGTTAGAGTAAAATTATTACATGTTTACTTTCTATAGCGGTGCTTTAAGATCAAGAAAACTTGAGAATCATGGTCATGCGTTAATTTTTTTTGGGAGGTTCACTAAATGCATTTCTTGTTTATTCAGGACGGAGAAGGATATCACCCCAATGGGTGGCTTCCCCCACTATGGTGTGGTTAAGGATGATTATGTTATGATCAAGGGATGCTGTGTTGGTCCCAAGAAGAGGGTGGTCACGCTTCGCCAATGCTTGCTGAAGCAGACCTCTCGTGTTGCTCTTGAAGATATCAACTCAAGTTCATTGATACTTCTTCCAAGTTTGGGCATGGACGTTTCCAGACGACTCAGGAGAAGCAGAAGTTCTACGGGAGGTTGAAATCTTAAGTCAGGGTGAGGTCATTCTGTGAGTTAGTGAACGAGATGAGAAACTCAACACTCCAGTGTTTTATCGCAAGTTTGTAGTTTTTTCTCATTTTTAAAATCATTAGATTGTGATTGGGTACCCAGACATGAAAGAGCTGATTTTTGCATTTGTTGTGATCTGAGTTTCAAAAATTTTAAACTTTTAATGTTGACAGATCTAATGCTGTTCTTTCTTTTTTGAATGCAGATATTCCTGGTATTTTTATTTGTACTATTTTCCGAGAAAATTTTGTTTTGACTCTTAACTTTGCTGTGTTTCATGTACATTGATTCCATGCACTTAAACAATTCAGTTCGATCCTTAGATTTAAACTGCAATGTGATCTTTTTGTCCATCTCCTTTATGGCATCACATGACCATCATATTGTAATGCAAAATTGTTTTAGGACTAAAATAACTCCAATTGCTGCCGTCATCCCCTTCTTGCCATCACTGGCATTCCCAGACCATAGAGCTGGGGGAGTTTGCCCGGCTGAGAGGGAGGAGCTCCAGCGGGAGAACGAGACGGCGGTGAAACTGCAGCGGATGGCTCTGCTGATGGAGCGCCGGTCTTGGCCATTTGCCTTGCTGCAGAAAAGTGTAAAGCTGAATGAAAATTCTATCTTGCACCAATTCTTTATCAAAAAATTAAATTTCAGATGAACTAGTAGTTAATTTAGAGAAGAAAAAAAGAGGTGCCTGAGCTGAAGGTATTCATGTGTCTCCTTCCTTTCTTTCTCTAAGAGGTAGTGAAGGATTAATTAATGGATAGAGGGCGACTAGCAGGAAGCATCTGCTGTTGTTACCTAGGTAACACTTGCATTCACTTTTTGGTAGACTTGAAACTATTGTTGTAGAACAAGAATAGCAGCACTTGCATGGCCATCCAGAAAGAACAAGGGGAAGAAGCTAGCAAAGAGGCAACAGCAAGTAGAAAACATAAAGAGAAGAAGAGAAGAGGTGAAGAACATGGAAATGGAGAGGATGAGTTATAATGGGTGGAGTATGGGGAGTTTTTATGTTATATATTTTTCCATAAATCTAATCTGAGAGGAACTAAGAGGAGAAAGATCTCTCCTCTTTCTTTCTATTATTTTTGATCTCCCCTCGTGGCTTCCATGCTCTGTTTTGCAATTTTGCTTGAACATTTCTTGTAAAAACTTGAACTAAAGCCGAATCTGGCAGCTCAAGGTCTCATCTTTTGCCGAAAAGATCAAACTTGTGAGGAAAAAAAAAAAACATTTTTTATGTGAAATTGTATGGTTCATTCCTTTTTTTTTTTCCCTTAAAAGGCCAAGGAGTCAACCCCAGATCAGCCAACAAAAACCTTTCCAATCTCTTTAGTCAATGATTCTTCCTTAAGGTAGCTTACCAAGGCATCTGGAGATAGATGGTGGACCATAATAATGTTTAGCTTAAAAGGAACCTGACACACACGGCATGCTCTCGAACAATTGAAAAGAACATGACTGACAGTTTCATCAAATCTCAGGCAACAATGGCAGTGTCTCTTTCCGGCGCAACACCAGCGATGATCCGATGGGGTATTCCACCTATGCAATCCCTAGACCACCCTGGGAAACCATCCTTCCCAACAGCTTCTTTGGAGGGTTGGATATAGGGATCGCTAAGGATAAGATTCTTCCAGCCAATCCTGACCAAACATCTAAGCAATAAAATCATAATTTGATTTCCTTTCGCCATTTACAAACAAATCAATCACCCTTTAGATTCTCCACTCTACCAGAGCCAATTGTTGTAGGTACATGATTAAGAGGAAAGGATGATAGCCAAGTATCCCGGAGAACATGATTTCGTATCTACAATCCTCCGTTTGGTGCTTGGGGTCGTTCTTGGTTGACCAATTGTACAGAGGAACCAAAGGCGGAGCAACATTTCCGATCACCATATTTCGCCCTTGTCAAGGAACTCCGAATGTTAATTACCTCCGAAAGAAGCTTTGCTGCATGCTTGGCTGAAAGGATATCCTCACAAGAGACCGAAGCTATGATCCTAAGACCGCCCACTCTAAGTCGATTGACAAAGGATTTCATTTCCCATGTCATTCGGTGAACTTGCTTCACGCTATTAGATGATCCTATAGAAATTCTCTCATTAAATGCTCGAGCTTAAGGATGACTGATCTAAGGATAGCAATATTTGTCATCAAAGAAATTGAAAGAGCGCTTACGGCAATCCTGCCCATCAGGGAAAGAAATTTTCGTTCTCAGCCCTTCTTTCAGTAAATGGGACCCGCAAATAATACCCAGTCTCATCACATACATTTGACCCGTTTTCTAGATATCGAACAGCAGTCTAGAGCCAGCCTCCCAAACACCTCAGAATTGCTCGTCATGGCTTGACAAATTCCCATATGACAAGGGAGGCGCTGATTGGTGGAGCTGGCATGCTTTCGACATGAATATGCAAAAATCTCAGCCTACGGTACCCATCTAAATATTTTTCGTTTTCAATCCACAGCAATATCATAACCAGAAAGATTCCTCGTATCGATTCCAGCACCCTACAAGCAATAAACAACTGTAATGACACAATGTCCAACATGGAATACATTTTGATGGCTTGGCCACTCGAAAAAACTTTAGCTCACTGGCCCAACATGAACAGGTTGATTCTAGCTTTACATTTAAGCGACTGCACATACAAACACAAGTATAAAAACGTGCTTAGAAAAACATAGGAAGCTCAAATTGGTTTCAAGAATCAAAGAATTACTGTTCTATCATTCCTACAAAAACATAAGGAAATTGTACAATTTCACAGCAGACATCAAACTTTGGACAACAATAAATGGAGAAAAAACCTAACTACAAAAACACAACCAGCCACATTCCAAAGAAGGCGGCAGGTTACAAGTAAAATTCAGCAACCACCTACAATAAGTTCGAGTGCAAACTGTTTTCAAATATCACGGGCAAAGCAGGCATATGAATATTTATCTTGCATTAGAGGAGGGCTTATGCATCATCTAGAGAGTCCGTCTGATCTTAACCCTGACTACCACGGCCTCGACCACGCCCCCCCCTGCCACGTCCTGCCACAACAATGATATCAGCTATCTGGAATTATTCCCATAAAACATTCGAGTACTGCTTAATGACACATGCACTATAAGTAAGAAGGTATCAAACGGCAGGTAACGGTCACCACACTTATACAACTGCGTTACATACGTAGCTGGCCTTTTTGATACCCTAAAATACATCATGGCGCTCTAATAAATACTCTCTTCACTTCACCTGGTACAAATTCCAGGACTCTGACAAACCAGTATGTTTGGAAAAAAACAAGAGAATGCACACCGCACATCTCCAAATAAGAAAAGTTCGAGAACATTTAGATGGCTTAAAATTGTAGATGGCATCTTTCCCAAATATAACATTTCTCATGGTATGTGAGAAATGATCAAAATCTTCAATTTTCAAAATCTCAGAAAATTATAATAGATAATTGACACCGAAAACATTGCAAAATGTGCTTTCGATCTTCAAACCACAAGTAGAGAGAGGAAGGTGAGAAAAGATATTGAAACAAATCACTAAATTTAGATAATAATACTGAGGAACAATGTGTCAAGCAACTAAGTACGAACTCACCACGTCCTTGTACCCTTGGCTCACCATTGTCATATCCACCTGATTCATGCTGCATATCTCTGCCACCATAGCCGCTGCGACCATAGCCGCCACCACCATAGCCGCCGCCATAGCCTCTTCCACGTCCATAGGAACCACGGCCTCTTCCAAGCCCCCTCCCTCTGCCGCCATATCCACGTCCACCATCCCAACCTCCATCAGCATCATAATCTGCCATCCCATTGCTGATCCCTGTACAACAGAAGTATGAGATCAAGAAAGACACCGTGGATTAGTATGCAAACAAAATGCAGGTTGAAGGATACTGACAACATAAATTCAGAGTTTCTTTGACTTATGCAAAGCACACCAAGCCATATGGTCTTTCTATTTTCCCCCTGGGTGGTGAGATGTCCAAATTGAGTTTATGATATGTAGGATTACAGAAGTAACTCAGATATTTAAGGAACCCTAAAGCTATCATAGGCTCAAGGAATCATAAAGCAGTTCAACTCTAACAATATTAGAATCAAGCAACATTACTAAGATCTAAAAAGCAGCATCATTGACAAGAGTACTGATTTGAAATATGTGTCCTGAAGCAGTAACATCCAAGCAGCCTATGTTGTCATTTAATCCATGTTCTATTTAAACTGAAAAATTCATGCATAATTCACTATCACATAGATAAGCACTGTACCTCTACCCCTGCCTCTTCCACGACCACCACGTCCTCTACCACGACCACCAGATGGCAAGGGCTCTACATTTATGCAATCAAATATGCATGTCAATATGTATTGGCTACAAGGATGATAAAATTGCATCCAAAAGGCTTACCTCCTTCATAATCAAGTTCTGTTGAAGGCTTCACCTGATCAGCTGGTATGGGTGGTTGGTATCTGCATAGAAAAGTTACTAACACAGCTGAGCAGAGAGACAATGAAAACATAATCAACAAAAGAGTACCCTAACATGCTATGCATACCTACTGCATTATCTTGACATCCTAAAACATGCAGTAACAAGTGCACATATAAAATCCATGAAGGAAAAGCCAGCGACACAAGACTGACATAAAAAATTTAAAAAAGAAAATGAAACAAAAACTTGAAAGCTATACGCCAATGATGTAGCCACTTTTAATTGTTAAACTAATTTCACGCCAATATCAATGAAGATCTGATTTATCTTTCTTAAGAATGAAAACACACAGACTGCTAACCAACCTAAAAGTTAATTACCTGTTGCTCTGTTTCTAGTTTAAGTTAATTGCTTGTTGCTTTGCTTCTAGATTCAATAGGTTTAACGGAAGAGTTATAGTGCCACTATCTAGGTATAAGTCCATCTAATCTAAATGTTTTGAGCATTTGGCTAAAAGAACGAAAAGGATCCCTTCAAAAAGACAGAAATTTCAAAAAGACAAATTTTTAGATTTTTTTTTTTTTTTTCAGAAAAAAGTTCACATTGCAAGAGAATCAAAGCAAGGAAATAAGTTAAGGCTTTTCAATGCTAGTTATGATAAAGAACTTCTGTAATACCTGCCTGTACTGATAGTTCAATTAAGGTCTAGAGCTACTGACTCAATGAGTTGCTGATTGTTACAACATACAAGTATAGCTTTACATATATTGATAGCTCAGTTTTAAGACTATAGAAGGAAACACGAAAGTAAATTGGCTGACTTCCAAAGATAAACATACGTTCTTCACATGTACATGTAAATATGCAATGATTCAAGAACATGTACTTATATGATGCTGAAAATAATCCATTATTTGTCGACAATGCCCAAGATCACATTGTTCATAATAATAACATTTACCCTGGGGAGGACGTATCCAGCTCCTTCTTGGACAAAGTTATAGTTATCATTGATACATGGCGGGTAGTTTCAAGGCTGTCAAAAACATCTGTTAGACCAGAAGTTGATTCTGACAACGAACCAGAAACTGCATCTATTGAAACAACAAAAAGGAGAAATAACTAATGCTGCTTACGGGAGAAGTCCTTCTTCCAATGGCTCCCACGTATCAGTTATATCAATAGATTCAATTTTTGTGTTCTGATGGAGACCTGCAATCCTCCTCTGAAGCGAAAAATGTGGTTCTTTAATTGAGCACATACTACTTTATCAGATGAAATATATGAATAAGCACACTTTCAAGCAAATATCAAAAGTGAGTTTCAGATGTAACCTTGATCAACTCCACAATCATGACTGTCTTGTTGATGGCTCTTCCCATAGCTTTGATAATGATTTCATTAGATCCCTTTTCCTATAAAGACACAGGAAAGAAAATTAAATAGGATACTAATTTGTAGGTTATCACAGAGCAAACTGATTATATACACATACCTACATACATAAGTACCTATTTACATAGGTACAAATACATGCATCAAAAGGAAAAGGGATATCGCCCAATTACAATCCAGATAATCGAGGGTCTTGGGAGAGGCAAACTTGGGACAAACCTAACCTTTGGCATTTTTTGTTATGCACAAAGTGGCTGTCCAAGGACTCAAACTTGCACCATTGAGCTTGTCAGTCCAAGCCATAGTTCACCATCTCGATATCGGACCTCATACTACTATCATCCTATTACAATATTGGCACGTGATGCATTATGAGACAATGAGGCATAGCAAGTGTTGGTACTAGGGGTACAATCAAAGCCGAGCCAAATAGTTAGAAGCTCGAGCTTGACTCGATTAAACATACTCGAATTCGAAACTTGACTCCAGATCAATCAAGCCTTAATATTCCAAGCTTGAGCTCGGTTCGATGAAAAAAGATAAAACTCGAGATTGACTTGACTCGACTCACATATCAACTAAGCCATACTCGATCTCGAATTTGAGCTCAAATTCGAGCTTTAACCTACTAATATTATATATATATATTATAAATAAAAATAATATTATTAAAAATATATATAAACTTGGATAGGTTTGCGAGCTTTCGAACCAAGTATCCTGCTATTCAAACTCGATAATAATCGAATCGAGTCGAGTCAAGCTCACGTAGCCGCAAGTAGCTCAACTCGTTTACATTCTTAAGTGGTACGGTATAAAACTACATACTAGTTCGATACTAGTATGGTACGATACGCCTTATATGGTATGGTGCCGACCGGTATAGTGAATCTTGGTCCAAACCTTTTACCATTGTATCAAGCAATGGTGCCTATATATGTTCATACAACATATTTATATTCACATTTAGGGATGGCAATAGATCAAATATGGATCAGGTTAGCCCATACTCATATCCGTCCAGCAAGTAAAAACCCCATTACCCATATTCGCCCCGTAGCCGCCTCGGATGGGGTCAAGTAGAGATGTGGGCCGGGTTGGATTGGATAGATAAGAGGAATTTGTCGGGTCGAATTGAGTACATATAAACAATATAAAATCATTGTAATTTTGAAAAAAAGATATATATTAAGATAATATCGGGTTGGGTTCAGGTCAAGGCATACCATTACCCATATCCGATCCTAATCCACTTTGAATTTTTTTATTTCTAGAACCCATACCTGCCCCGGGTTCCAATTGGGTCAGGTATCTGGCGGGTCGGCTAAAATTGCCACCCCTATTCACATTTAGATGATTTATAAACTAAAAGATTATAAAAAAGATAAACTCACATTTAATAATTTAGACCAATAAAAGTTTACAAAAGAGATAAAGATGAGTTGCAACGAAAGGGGAAGACATGCATATGTTGCATATGGGATTCCAATTTTGAGCCCCCTTCTCCCTTCAGATTCTGATGAATAAAGTTATCGGTGTCATAAGTAGTAGGAATGCTAATTATTCGAATCTTACAGGAATGACACAAATAACAAATTTTAAAGGAATCCATGAAACCATTATATAACTATAGTTTCTAGTGCAAACTGCAAACAACCATAAACTTAAGTAGCGGAGGCCGCATAACTTAAAGTCCAATACAAATCTATGATAAAGAAAATAGCACTTGGAGCTCAATTTTTATTACAGATATAAGAAAGAAAATGACTGTTTTCAAAACCTTTTATAAGGAGATCAATGCATTTTCAGCTACTGTTGTCTTCTGTTTGCATGGTCCTAGAACAAGGATTTGGTCTGAAAGATATTGATACCCAGCTATTCTTTAGTTAACCTTTTATGATAAAGGTCCAATTTTCTCAAAAAAGTAATCATATCTTGCTAGGAACAGATCACACTGTGGAGTGCCAAAGCAAAGAGTTCTGCAATTTTCACAACAACTATAATAATAAATGAACAATGGAACAAACAATGGTTATGCCATCCAATATATTCCATACTTAACAGCAAGACTGAAGAGTGACGGTGAGGTCTGTGTACAAGGCATAAATTTGACACATTATATCCCTCCGCCCCCTTCTTTTTTTGGGTTTTATGGTAATAAATCTTCAAGAACAATTGCATAAAAACTTGCTTCAGTTTCAGTCACATACAAAATGTGATGGGATAAGAAGTGAACCAGTTCTGCAAGCAACATGGACTGTGTTTGTGTTTTCAGATTGAGAAGGGGCAATGGGACAGGAGTTCTGAAGAATGGTTAAACATCAGTTTCCAAATTGAATTGCTTTAACATGTGTACAGGGCCTTACAAAGTTGGATGTACAGTTCATCTAGATGTTCTCAAGACCATTACAGAGTTTGCACAGGGCCTTCATATAAATAGTTGGATGTATACATAGATATACATACGTATATATAGATACATAGATATACATACGTGTATATAGATTCATAGATATACATACGTGTATATAGATACATAGATATACATACGTGTATATAGATACATAGATATACATACGTGTATATAGATACATAGATATACATACGTGTATATATATACATAGATATACATACGTGTATATATATATATATATATATATATACACATACGTATATATAGATACATATATATACATATATACATGCATAAATACATGTATATATCCAAATATACATACATATACATACATACACACACATACGTACATACATATATATATATACATACATATATGTGCGTCTGTATGTGTATGTGTATGTACGTGTGCGCCTATATAAAAAGAGGACTGCATTGAAATACACGATGAATAGTGCTTGGAAGGCGGGGAACACACGCTATTCTTCTATTTCCTCTTATTTTGTTATCAGTGAATTACAATATTATTAAAAACCTTATGCATCAAGCTGGAGACATAAAAATTTAAGGGAAAAAGGAGAACACAAAAAAAAAAAAAAAAAAATCCTTTGCACCGTAATTTGGTTATCAGCATATTTCAGTGTATGAAAAAGAGAAGTACACTCATTAATCCTATGAAGCAAGCTTGAATAAATAGGAATCACTAGAAAGTAAGAAAGAACTACCACGTCAGAAAACTTATGCACAAAATTTGGGCCAAGACTATAACAAAAATTTCGACCTTTCACTCTATGATCTAATTTCCCGTACCAAAACATTCCAAAACCAAATCTTCTACAAAAAAGGAACAAAGGAAGCACCTGGAGCAAGGTCGTTGCATACGTGATGTAGTTCCTCGTCCTCCCTTGTGTGGTTATCCGAATCTCATTCTCGTTGATGGGCGTCTCTGCTCTCGGCTTCTCCACCCTCTGGTACCGATCCATCTACAAACCCACCAAACCACCTTAAAATCAAACAACAGCACCAAAGACAAGAACTCAAAAACCCTAATACAAAAAGAATCTATAACCGCAGAGATCTCCGAATTAAGAAAGAGATCGAAATTTCTCAAAAGAAGGACAACGACAGCACAAGATTAGGAGAAAAAATCCGCACGAACAGGGGCTAGAATTAGGGTTCGGTACCTTTTCTCGACCTCGATCCTACTCCGAGAGAGGAAGAAGACCGGTTCTTTTTCTCGGTCCCGCGTCAGAAAATGGGAGCCATAAAGGACAGACGGTATTTATGGGACAAGAAGTGAGGGTAGGGTTCCAGGTCGGAAGTTATCGGGCAAGCCCGTCACGTGAGGTGCAGATCAAAGACGGCGCGCGAGCGAGATTTGACACGTGTGATTATCCCGTCACCGCTTTAATGCTAGGTTATCCTCATGGTCGTGGAAACTTCACTCTCCTAGATACGATGGGCAGTGAAGGAAGAATTAATAAGGAGGAGAATGGATATTTCTTCTAATCATCTTGATAGTGTTTGATCGATAAACTAATATTTTTAAAATAAAAATATTAATTTTTTTAGATATTTATTCATCATCTCTATTTAATTTTATGTTTGGTTGGAAATCCACGGGGCTCATCGAGAATAAGATGATGTTATTACTTAATCTAGAATAAGATAAAATTATTTTTTATTGTAGATCTCGAATAAGCTATTTCATGATCCAACATGAAATAGCTTAAATCAAGTAGAAAGAAATAAAATATAATTAATATATTTTTGATTGAAATTGCTAAATTCATAAGCCTCACTATCATTTCATAATGCATTTGAAAAACTAAGGTGGAATAAACCATTATTCCACCTTATTTCCAGCAACAAAATACTACCTCTATGTATTTCATGAAACATAACAAATGAATGAGGATAATCCCATCACCACTTTAATGCTAGGTTATCCTTATGGTCATGGACACTTCACTCTCTTTGATATAATGGATGGGGAAAGAAGAATTAATAAAAGAGGGAATGGATGTATCTTCTAATCATTTTATATATTTTATGAAACATAATAAATAAATAGAGATAATTTTTATTTTATTTGATATAGATGAAATAAAAAAAAGATAGATAATAATTATATAATATTTATATTAAACTATCATTTGATAAAATATTATTATTATCTATTTATAATAATTATTTATAATTAAAGAAGTAGAACAATATGTAAATAATTTTATAAATTAATTATAGATGAATAAATTTATTTATATATTAATTATATAATTAATTAGTTAATAATTTAATTTAAATATTTGATTGATTTTATACAAATAGTTATAAAAAATAATAGATATAAATAAGAAATAAAAGAAAATTCTAATTATTGACTTATAATTATGAAAATTATTTGTTAAGATTAAAATAATTAGTAATAAAATTTACTAGTATAGGATTAATAGTATTTAACTTTATATAAATAGTTAATAAAAAATAAAAGATATAAATAAAAATAGAAAAAAATTTAATTATTTACTTATAATTATGAAAATTATATAGTATAGTTAAAATAATTAGTAATAAAATTTAATAATATAAGATTAATAGTATAGATAAAAATAAATATATAAATAAAATAAATAAAAAAATGAAGAAATATCATAAATTTGTTAAATAATTAATGAAGGATAATTTTGTTAATGCAGAAATCTATCCCTGATACGCTTCATCCATCCTTCCTTATATCCTCCCAAATTAGAAGAATATAAAAAAGGAGATCAAGATGAATGGATAATTTTTATTTTTCATTCATTCTTCCTAAAATTTTTTGAACTAATCGATGGGCAAAGGCTATCTATCTTTCTAACACCATCTATCCTCCCATCGATGACTCTAACTAAACATAGAATTTATGCTACTGCAATTGATCTAGAATACACATTGGGTCTCTAACATTGATGCCTATTTATACATGAATCTAAAAGTTCTCCACTTGGTGCAATTTTATCGGTATACACAATATTAATATTAATCTATATTATTATCTATATCATCTATATAATATTAGTAAAATGATAAATAGATATTAGGGGCGAAATTTCATATTGATATGTAAGATTATGGTTTTTTTTTTTTCCGGCAACATGTTTTTTTTCTTTTTTTCTTTTTCTTCTTCGAACTCCTCCCGAGCCCTCTTGAACCTTCCGAGCCCGCACGAATCTTCTTGAGCCCTCACGGATGCCTACCTTCTCCCACTCTCCTCACTGCCACATCTCATAAGTCTCCATCATTGCCTTCTTCCCCATCATCATTGGCATCGGCCTTCCTCCTCTAGTCTCCCTCAGGTGCTTTCCTTCTTACAAATCTTCAAAAAACAGAGATGCTGACCTCCTCCCAGCTCTCCTCATCGCTACCTCTGACTGGTTTCTATCGTCATTGTTTTTGTTTCTCTCACTCTTTGTGCTAGTATTGTGTTCATTTCTCTTTTTAATGCCTGCAAAGTACAATGAGACCATTTTCAGATCAATCAGTGTACCAAAATCAAAATACAATGAACCATAAATTTATGACCTCGATGCGTATTTGTGCTGTTGTTTTTATTGCCTTTCAAAAAGTAACGTATCTTGGTAGCGACATAGATATGAATTGTATTCTATTTAAGGAGCCCTCATAGATGATCAACTTCCTTTGCCCAATATCTTCTGTTTTCCATCTATAAGGAATATGTTCTTAATAACACCTGATTTGCTCTTTGATTCAAATATTAAAGTTTTGGGTCTTATGTGCTATCGCATACTATTCGTAGATTGAGTTACAATTTCATTTTTATTGTTAAAGTTCTCGTTATAACATCTTTCACTTTCCTTATGTTCCAAATTGCCTTTGTCTTCTTTTTTTTTTTATCTTAATATCTTTTATTCTAATTAACTGTTATTTCATGCAAAATTACAATATATCTATGTAATTATTTTTTTCAATCAAATTTGTTGCCTTCTATTCTACTTAATTTCTTATTTTTCATATTTCTTTACCATATATTTTATTTATTTTCCATTGATTGTTGAATAACTAGATGAATGGGTTTACACTATTTATATTTGGATACTTACTAGGTGTTTTCCTTTGATCATTGCAAACAGCTTGACATTGACACGGAGCAAATTGAATCTTAAAGCATCTTATTGTGGTGTTTTAAAGTTAGTTAAATTTGATGAAAGAAAAACGTATTCGTGTATTTTAATGAAGATTGAATGATCTAAAACAAAGCATTATATGTTAAGATTCTAAGATTATGCTCCATAGTTCACTATAGCTACTGCATTCTGAGTACCCTAAATTATTGATTCTTAAATAATTTTACTATTTCAATTTATTTTGATTTGAATTGTTACTTCAAATGTTTGCTTTATTTTTCTATGTGCTCCAATAAAATTATAAATTAAATAATTATATTTATAATTTACTTTATATCGAAATCTATATCTATCTATATATATTATTACTATAAATTGTCAACGAGTTACGGAGAGTGGATTTGGAGTTGATATATTGTTAGATTATTAGAACATGCCTTGTAAGATTTGATGAGCGATAAAGTAGATTATTTTTATTAATTATAATTATTTTATTATTATGATGGTCTGTTTTTATTTTTATTTTTTTGATTATATTTAATGATCAATTTACTTCTTACTTTTTTTCAAGTAATCCAAACTTAATTTATGGCGTTCTTCTATCTATGCCATTGACAAAACTCTTATATCTAACCATCCATCCTTCTTCTATCTTCCTTTTCACGTAGTCCCTTATACTCTCTCTTTGTCTCTCTCCCCTCCTCCATCTCTCACAAAATAAAAATTATTTTTTTTTTAAATTACTCAAATTCATAATTAGATCGGTATACATACTCTATTTTCAACCTCAAATTTTCACATATCTATTTTTTGTAAAAGCAATGCGTCCGAACATCACCTTAGTATTGCACTAGTACGAATGTAAGATAATATAATAATATTATATTATATTATAATATCATAATATTATTATTCAACATGAATATTATTTTAAGAATATTAATATTATCAAATAAGATATTATTGTATAGTATATCAATGGTGTGCTATAGTATTATACCATTTTAATATGAGAAAACTGGGCATATGTAGTACATTTATCCCAAAAATATTTTTTAAATAAATTCATAATTAAAATTACTTTGACTTTCCAGCAGAAGTCATCTAACGTCGAATAATAATATCCCCACTCTAATCCAATTTTAAGTGGCAGAACTAAAAGTATAAACTCACTATAGTGGTTATTATTTTCATTTTTCAGTTATACTCTTTTAAATAAAATAATATTTTAAATAATAAAGTAGTACAAGGCAGTGTCTGAAATTAGGCACGTGTCAGACCATCGACCACGTACGGCCATGATCCTGTGAGTTATGCCTCTCCTTCTCCACCGCCTCGTCTGGCCTCCCGCCGCTCCTCCCCTCCTCGCCGGCGCCCGGAACCCACCTCCAAAAACCTCCACCGCCGTCCACCGCTCCTCTTCCTTCTCCGCCGCCTTCCCGAGGCTTCTCCATCCCTGCGGCGCCGGGAGAGTGGAGGGCTCCTCTTCTTTCGATCCCGCCACATTCGAGGCCGACCGAGTCCGCCTCGACGCGGAGGCCCGCGCAGCTATGGCGTCCGCCGCAGCCTCGGCAGAGAAGGGACGCGACGACCCCAAGGCGTGGAAGTGGAGGATTCGAAAGCGGATCTGGGATATCATGGAGGCCGAGGACATCGCCCGGAATCCTCGCCCTGTCCATCACCGCATCCCCAATTTCGCCGGCGCCGCCGCCGCCGCCGATTCGGTCCGTGTTCTTCCTCCTCTTTCTCTTCTTCGTCTCATTCAAACAATTCCTATTTCCTTTATTCCTTGATAATTTCTGTTCTAAACGATCTAATCCCTTCCAATCTTAAGCAATTAATAAGCACAGATAATTGGATTAAGTTGATAAAGTAGACTAAACATTAAAGAACGTAGTTCTCGAGGCATGTGAATCCTTGAACAAGGATCTGTAGAGCCTCTTACTAGAAGAGATAGTGGAGGAGACTCACCAAGCTTTGTTATAATTGAAGAGGACCAAAAATATTTACTTAGTTAAGAAATTAGGTCTTCTGAATCCTTAAACAAGTTCATATTGGGTTTGGATAACATGGAATCTCTCATCAATGGCAAGACTCAAACCCTAAATAATCTACTTGAGTTTGTACTTGGTCCCCTTGATGCTTGATTTGGAATACCCAAAATTTTCCCCATGTTCTGCACTGATCGATTGCAAGATGTAATCTTTAACGAAATCTCAAGATTGGTGCTGCATTTTAGTGCCTTGTAACTGTTTCTGAAACTCTACTTCAGATTATAATGTTATTATATTTTGGTACCCTCCTGGGATTGTGGAGGTTTATGTCCTGTATTGATAGTTGGGAGTCTTTCAAGGCTTCAGCTTGTTATCACAATAATGCTTTAAGGCCATAATTTTTGTTTTGCAAATGAAATTATTTGGATGAAGTGGAAATCAGTCTCTAGGCTTCCATACAACTGGCACATGTTAAAGAACATGAGGAGAATAGTTTAGAATGGTGTTATTAGATTTGTTCTGTGTGTGCTCAAATGACATTATTTGTGTGATGCATAGTGTTTTTTTACTGTTATGCTAAATGGATAGGATGAGACTTCTGTTCATTGCTTGTAACATGATAATTACATGAAGACTAAACAGATCTGGACAGGTTCAAAAAAAAGAAGAAAAAACTCCATACTTACTCAGGGATGTCACTTGTTTCTTATTTTCAGTGGATCCTAATATTGTTGGTACTTTAAAACTATGGTACCTTGAGCTGTTATTTTTAACTTAATTCTAGTTACTGAAATTTTGTATTTTTGGTGGGCGTTTAGTTAGGGAGATTAGAAGTTTTCCAAAAGGCTCAATGTGTGAAGGTCAACCCGGATTCCCCACAGAAGCAAGTCAGGTTCTTAACTCTTACAGGTTTGTTGCTCATTCATTCTGCATCATGTTCTACAACTGTCATTTTAAGGTTTTTTTTATCTAAAGAAATGATAACACACAATATCATTCTTGCATCGATACATGCACACTGACATTTTTATCTATATATGCATGTCTTATGCTCTTTTGCAAATTTAATGCATTTATTGGAAATAATATTTCTTGCTTCTAATTTTAATACAACAATTTAACCCAAGTAATAGTATAAGATTAGCATTTGCTTAAGTGTGTGGGCAAGTGGGCAACGCTAGTAAATTGCATGGCCAACAATAATGGTAGAATACATGGTAAAAAACCAATATCTATGTATATGAATTGTTGTCAGTAGAATACTTGGCAAAATTGTCAGTCTTGAGCAGGCTAGACTCTACTGCCTTGGCTGCAACATTGTAATCAAGATCCATATGCATGCATTTCTGGTGCAAATAAACACATTTCTGTGCTGTGTGTGTCTTGCAGACATCTCTAATTATGGAAACTTTGATGTTCTCTCCTGTCTAAGATAATTATTTTTTAAGACATAGGCTTATGTTTTATATCAAAATAAATATTTTCTAGGGCAAAGGTTTAAGCTTCATATAGAAGGAAATCTTAATTTTCCAACTTTTTTGCATTTTGTTATGATATTATATATGTTGGGTTTTTTCCTTGATTGTTCTTCTTCAATGGACTCCATACCTAGCTCGTCTTCTTCTTCAATATCATTTCATGAAAACCTTTTTAACCAAATCATAGCACAACCATGACTTTGTGCCAGCTTTATCAGAACTTTGGGAATACGGGAAACTCCCTCGATCACCTTAAAATGTTTGACTTTTCATGGCATAATTTCTAATCACAATGTCTTCTTCTTCTTCAAAATCATTTCATAAAAACCTTTTTAATCCAATCATAGCACAACCAGGATTCCGTGTCTGACTTAACATAAATTAGGTAAAACTTATTTAACTAGTTTCAGTTATTCTAAATTTCCTTAACCAGCCCAATAAAAAGTGGCTCTGTTAGAACTTTGAGTACGCAAATCTTCCTCCGTCCCTTAAAAAAAGTTTGACTTTTTATGATCCTGTTTGCGTAATTTCTAATCACAGCGTCCCTTGGATTATGCAGGTGGGAAAAAGTTGTTGACTCCTCAACCACGTCTGAGAACTGGTTTCTTTTCGATATTGGAATCTCAGATGTTATCTTCTGCTTCCATAATGGAGGCATGCACTTCTGTTGGGGTTGTTAAATATGGCAGACCTATCAGTCTGGATGAAAAAATTAAAGTAGATTTGATAGTTATTGGATCAGTTGCTGTTGATCCAAGAACAGGAGCACGACTTGGGAAGGGAGAGGTGTAATATCTGGTCCATTATTAAGATTTTGCTATTTTAGTTGCCATTTTTGAATTTAATATTGCTATACCGAGAACTAGACAAGAATTTTAGGTTGTCCTCAGCATTACTTCTAACTGTTTCACATTAACTTGATATCATCCTTCATTCTCTTCCTTGCACGTCTCATACATGATAACTGAATCATATTTGTTTATCTCAGGCAGCAGTGGTAAGTTTAATTGTGAAAATATTATTTGCAATGACATTCATCCCTTATTAGGATTTAGTTGTTGTAGGGATTTGCAGAACTTGAGTATGGTATGCTACGATATATGGGGGCTATAGATGACACGACTATGGTTGTAACATCTGGTAATGTTTCTCCTCTGTTGTTTCATATGAATCTTCAACTCATCTCATTAAGCTATATATCTAATGGCATTCAACTTTCTTACCTGCTATTTACATTCTGCCTTCTTATGTCGGGTGCATGATGAAACCTAAAGGGGGTATTTGGATGTCTAGTTGCCATAGCAGTATACATCATTCTACACATGGGTGGGTAATAAAGGCCTAGGGAATGAAGAAGAAAGGAGGAGGGTATGGATAGGCCTTTGCTCCCACAATGCCAAAATTTTGTAGGATATTGCTTGTTGCTGTGCATAAACATAGCTGGGGGTCCAACTCCAACTCAGAAACTCTGCTGGTCATGCCTCCAAGATACCTGTTCCCTTGTTTCTCCTAGCTTCACAAAGAATCCGATGTTACGCCCAAGCACCCATGCATCTCTGAACTGCATGCTCGTTTATGGTTTTTCTTCCATGAAATGCCATATACCTTGACCACAAAAACAGTTGTAGGAAGAGCCAGCATCATGTTTCTTGCTTAGGACAAGGACTCGCTAATTAGGTACACCAGTCTCTTAAGTCAATCTTATTTGGTTAGTGTCTAATTATCATGTTCATGGCTCCAGTGCATGACAAGCAGTTGGTGGATGATATCCCAGTTGAGAAGTTGTTAGTTCATGATGTTCCAGTTGACATTATCTGCACTCCAACTCAGGTGATCTTCACCAATTCAACAATCCCTAAGCCTCAAGGTAGGAAATAAAAACTTTTCATGAGCCATGTCTGTTTCCTATCATTCAACTTGGAGGTGGGTGATTTAATAATTTATACGAATGTAGGAATTTACTGGGAGAAACTTTCTCCAGAGAAGCTTGGCCAAATTCGCATCCTCAGAGAGTTGAAGAAGTGGATAGAACGGGAGACCGGGCAGATGCTTCCTTGTGGGCCTTCAGAAAAGCTTCCTCCCACTGCTCAACGGAGATGATGAATGGTTAAAAACTACAGATATGATTATATTGGAAGTATATGTTTTTCCTACCACCGTCATGGAATATGTAAATGCAATTTGAATTTCTTTTTCCCAGTTTAATATGCTATGAGAATATGTTACAGAATGTTCATCATCAAGGGAATAATATGAGTGGCATGAGCTTCATGTTCTAGTGCAATATTTGGTTGTCATCATATAGCAAACTTTGTTGCAAAGTAAAACATAGTTTTAGCAAGCAAGCATAATTCCTGGTCCGATTTGATGGTTCGTGTTCATAGTATACGTAAGTCCCTAATGTTTTCTGTGCGGAACTCACAAAAATTCAGTTGCTCATGTATTTATATTTTAGATCATATAGACATGATCTCTGTTGTGTTCAACAACTGACTTGATAGCACACGAGGAAAAGAGGGAGAAAAAGGTAAATGGAGAAAGTTAAAAGAAGCATATGCTAATGCCCAAAGCTGGAGGCAGAGGAAGGAAGGAATTTTTTTTATAAAAGACTAATAAGTCTAATTGAGAAAGGAAATTGGGCGACTACATGCAGTGTAATGCCAACTAAAATGTTTTCTTCTAGATTGCTGTCTTGTCCTTTTTCAGGCCTGCCAATTGTTATTTAGGTCGAGCAAAGATTGAAATATTCTTGTATTATTTACTCTACATTTCAACCTATTACCTCATGGCTTTGTAGTAAGACATCTTACAATTGCATTTCAGATTCTGGGGAATGTAAGCAGCGAATATCACATACAGCAACATGTTGAGGGTAGCTTGGTTATCCATCTAGAAAATCAGGGAACCGAACAAAAGATCGGTGGACTTATTTTCCAAGAAGTATTTTGTGAGGTTAACAAAAGGATTGTAAGTAGATTGCGTGTAAAAGAGGAACCCATCAACCTCAATTTTTTGACCGAAAGCACAACTGAAAAATGCTCAGATTGAAAATAATATTTATCTCTATAAAAAAAAAAACACAGATAACAAAAAATTAATTTTAAAATATAATTAATTTAGCCGCTAGAGGAAGGGCTTGAACCTTCGACCTTGTGGTTAACAGCCACACGCTCTAACCAACTGAGCTACTCCAGCGTAGTTCCACTTCTCCAACAATATCATTTTAGAAACCTCAGAACCCAGATTCAGTCACGCTAACGCCCGACTGGCTTATGATCTAACCTGTTCAACACCATCAGACAACGTAAATTCATCAATGATCTAACAGAATCCGTAGAGCATGACCATAGCTGCCATCCAGTTACTTAACAAGCTGCTTGCAACAAAAATACGGGTCAATGAACTCATCTTGCCTTTTGGCAGAACTGCTTTTGATATAGAGATCTATTTGTCAAAGACTTCGACTAACATCCCTCTTTCTCACAATAATTCTGTCAAATGAGAAATTTCTAACAGGAGGGGAATCTAATAATCTAAGGCATATACAATGGCCTCAGTTACAGATACAACCTCATTCATTAACAAAGTGAAACCATTAGAAGCTTCAATTTCTAAATTCATCAAATACCATGCTTTTGCATGACCAACCACAAAATCTGAGTCACTGGAGTCAAGCAATCCAACAGCAGCAGTTGTTTCCTACTCTTCAGTAAGTAGCTTTAAGAAACACTCCGGAACTTCGCTTCATATTCTTGGGGCCGCTGCAGAGAATGCAATTATATAAGCTCGACAGAAGGTGAACACAAACAACAAACCAACTTGGAAAAGAAACCGGAAAAAAACAGTCGTGATTCTAGGAATCAGCAATTTTGGAACGAACTGTTTGTGGAATATATGGTTTTGCTCACACAACCCTCCTGCACCTCGGCAATCTGAACTCAAGTTCACCCACATAATATAACTCTGGTGCCATCCAACATTGGCATGGACTATCAGATAGGCAGAGAAATCGATGGAATTAGGTCCTCATGACTATTTATATGATTTTGATTCCTCCAAATTTCTCTTTCTACATATTAATCACCTCACTGTGTGATAGTGTGACATCTTTTTAAGATAACACTATGTAACAAGCCAGACTCCTACCATAAACGTTGCAGATATAGACCTCCGTGCATACCATCTCGTGTGCATTGCAAGCTGACAACTAGCAGCTGCCTCCATAGAACCAAACCACAAATACACATAGCCATGGCTATTCCTGTAAACATAACAACCAAAAAGAAAAGATTAGATATCCAACTGACAATCAAAAAGAACATGTTGAAGGATTCATGATAGCTTAATAAAATAAGGCCCTGTTTGGATGCTGGTTTCAGGGTGGTTAGGCAGTGGTTATCTACTTAACCAGCCAAACAAGTAGGGAACAAAAAAAGTTGTCTTGACTTTATTTGGTCAACATCCCAAAAAATGGCTTAACCAGGTTATTATTTCACAGGACATGAAATAGATATAACCACTAAGAATCTCCTCTCTCCTCTTACTTTCCCACTTTTTCCGCAACTTATCTCACCAGCCCACAAACGTCAACCAAACAAAGAATAATTCTAATTCATAGTTACCTGATAGGGGGTACCACCGATGGTTAAATATATCTATCTCCCAGTTAGCTATGTGGGGACCAAACAGGGCCTTAAAGGATATTGGTGACAAGGGAAGCTATGTCTATACAGTTGTGCAAGAGAAGACAATAGCACTTGTATACACAGAATTCACCTCATGTTTGTGTTGCCCACTAATAGTTTGCCAAAAAACAAAAAAAGATCCATGAATTAGGTTAGCATTTTCCATAAACAGGTCACTGTGCTCTAGATGACACAATTTTAAATACTCATTGGCAGAAGAATTCTGAAAACACTTTTAACAATCTAAAAGCTTAAGCTTAATATAACACTGAAAACTATCACAACTTTCATTATTTGATACTTGCATTTTTTTCTGATTTGTGTCCAGAAATTCAGATAAGAATCGAAATCAATTAGGACAGTAAGCATCTAGCAAATATCTTTCATCCATCAAAATTCGCCACCTCCAGTTTCACAATGTAAAGAATTTTATCGTTACCTCATACTAGAGCAAAATTAGTTTAAGAATATTCAAACAGTGACATTTGTTGATATAAATAGGCACATACACACATAACGACATGAAAAGATGCATAACAAGCATTGACCAGACATAAGAATTATATGGTACAAGATTTAAAATCCAATGGGCCGAAGGTGCCCCGATATCTCCATGGAATGGGATGCGCTGCTGTCTCGTCCCGACAGCAGTTTCAGTTATGCATCCTAGTAGATATCCTCTAATCCCCTCCCCTTCTTCTTTCCCTTATTTCTTCTTATTCTTTTCTTGTTTATTTTTTTTCCTTTTCTTCTGCCTTCCTTTTTTTCTATCCTTTTTCTTTCATTTTCTTATCCTTTTTTTTCCTTTTTCTTATTCTTTCTCTTTCCTTTTTTATTTTTCTTTCTTTTTATTTTCCTTTTTTTTTATTTTTCTTCTTCTTCCTCCTTTCACTTTTTTCCTTGCTTCACCTTGTTTTATTTCTTTCCTCTTTCTTCTGTTTTGCATGGATGAGTTTCAGTGTCCTGACCTCGTCCTAGTCCCATTTTCTTATAGGAATGGGACAGGACATCCGGAGTGCCCTCCACCCCATCGGGACGTAAAACCTTGATATGATACACATATTTGAACTACTAAAAACCCCAACGGTGGGGTGTTGGATTGGGAGGGGCAAATTCATGCCTCACTCCCTGTGAAAAGTAAGGGGGAAAGACCTACTTGCAGAGTCTCTAACTCTACTCAGAGAGGTCACAGGCATCCTCTATTATGTACTATAACAACTGCCACCATCCTTCTGTTCTCGCTCCAGAACACATGAGATTGTCTTCTCGACTGCATTGTATTCCTTCACCAAACCCCTTAACTCTCTCGCAAGTAATAAATATCACAGATTGCATTTGTCAGAATTGTCTTCTTGAACTCATATATATCACAAACCTTCCCTTCTTTTGACACTAACCAACATAAGAAAACAAGCATGCTGACAACTCTGTGGCACTGTTTGAAACTCCCATCCCATGTCCATGGCATATCTCCCACATGGATAAGAAAAGAGGATGTATAGAACCATCAAGAAATAAAAGTCAACTGATTGGGAGATGCCTCCAATGCATTGTCCTCAATTTTCAGGGAAGCTGGAAGTTATCTTTACAAAGAACCTGGCATCCCTAAAAAGTCGGGATTCTCTACCAATGGCATCCCTAGAAACTTGTTCTCATATTTGACACCCAGATGCTGGTAGTACTTGGACAAGGAAATCAGCCATCCAAAAGTCCCTATATGTCAATATAATCCAAGGAACCTCCATTTGTCTAATTGCCAAGCAAAGTAATGTATGAAAAACTACTACTTAAATCCACCATGATGGAGTAAGATAGCATTCAAGCTTCATTAATGCCAAAAAAATACTTGGTAAAAAGAAACAGTACTTGTCCACATAGATATGTTTCACCAAACCAAACTTGGAACATTCTTCTTCGACTTCCTCTTTGATATCCAAATCGAAATCTGGATCCATCTGTAACAAAATCTCATAGTTTAGCAATCCAGCTGGAATATGATGACCATGTATACAAAAGTTTGTTACAAACCTCAGTGCTTGGATCAAACATATTCTTCAATAGAACACACTCACTAGGCTCTCCGATAGGCTCGGTGCGAGGGGAAGCTGGTGCTGGAAGGGCTGCAGGCACCATAACCTGCCCATTCATAGGCATGCTTAAGGCCTGCTGATTTGGAACAGCTCCATTAAGCACAGGCACTCCAAGTGAACCTGCAATACTGCAGAAAAAGGTTACAGATAAACTTGCAGGAAATTATATCAAGACAACAATATTCTCGACACAGAAATGAACCTTGAAGCACCTCCAGTTCTATCCAATTTCCACATGAGTAAAGCTCTAGATTGAGCATTCAAAGACTGCAAAACAAAGAAATAAGAAATCAGCTGTCTCCATGACGAAAGCATGTCAAGTGAATTTCCTTTTTGATGCAATATGTGAAAGAATTTCAGTGGAAAATCAAAACAAACAGATGACCATGTAATGGTCTTTAAGATCGAAACAGCAAATAGAAGTATTTAATATTAAAAAATCCAGGACACCAACCGCAACTTTGCAAGCATGTTAATATAACATATTGAGGAAAAGGAAAGTTCAGCACATTTACTCACCAAACCACCACCACCATCATCATCATCAAAGTCAGCAATGTTTGGTCCACCATCCTGCATACCAACATGATCTGTAACAGACGATATCTGTTCCAACCATATGGAAGTCTTTGTTAATGCAGGATCAAAATCAATCAAAGAAGAAATATCTGAAAAACATCATGCACAATGAATACCTTAATGACCCTTCCAGCAATTTCCAGCTTTCCATTTAAACTCTGAGCTGCCTTGGCATGTTCAACTTGGGCAAACTAAAAGACCGAATCGTAAAAAAGAAAGATCAAATAGTATGTCAGCAAATATTAATTGAAATAACAGCCACTACATAAATATATACTTACTTGAATGAATCCATAACCTTTACAGTGCCCCGTTTCTAGATCCACTGGTAATTGCACAAGCTCCACTGGACCAAAAGGTTCAAAGACCTAAAAAATGCATTTAACAATTCTAATATACATGTTGGAAGTGGTCATAAAATGTAATAAAATGAACAAGAAGCAAGAAGCAAGAAGTGCAACTGTAGAAAAGCATTAACAAGAGATAAAAAAGAGAAGAAAATATAACACTACCATAATTACATTCAAATCAAGAAAAGAAAGCAGTTTGTAAAAACTTCATGAATGAATGATATTTCACCAATTAAAGTCATCAACAATAAGGAATGTTATTTAACAACAAGTACACATGTTGTAAAGTCCAAATATGGGGCCCATTTTAAACAGAACTACATTCAACTTCTCAGACATATTTTTACAAAGAATTGAAGCAATAGATATCACCTAGAAGTGAAAGAACACAAAATATCTTCAGCAATTATGATTGTGCCACATGAACATGACGAATCTGAGAGGATATAACCCAAAATCAGAAGAGTACAAAACATCCTTAGTGATCAGCACCTATACCACAAAAACATGAATCGTATCATATGGTCATACACTATGGAATTCTGCAACATGCAAACTAATTTGAAAAATCGATGCCAACTGAGTGAAAGTTATTGAGAATTACCAAAATAATGAATGGACATAAAAAGTCTGCAATTTAACACAACTCTGCATCCATTGAGATGATTCTTGTGAATTTATGTTCCAGAGCCCAGACTCATTTAAATAGAAAATATTAATATCCAGATAAGGTAATGCCAATCGCAATTTGGGCATGTTATATAAAAGAAAATTTTGACAAGAATATATGTACTGGCTTCTGGATTGCTTTTTTTAAAATGAATTTTAATATTTCATAGAAAGCCAAGGAAGCAATAGCTCAACCCATCAACAACTGCAATATTAATGAATCATATAAAATTTAAAAGGAAGGACAGCAGCTCTTTAGGTAAAAATCTAGAGAGAAAATCCATCAGCACTAACATGAAGGATAGAAATCAGGTTTAAGAAAGAGAAGCACATATACACCCTATTCTGATTCTGAAAGCTTTATTTCTGTGCCAACAAACTTGTGCTAAAATCTGCACTTTTGAAGAGTTATACAAATACTTAATTTCCATGATTCACCTCTTATCTGGCTTGCTTTATCGCCAGACAAGAAAATAACAGCATATAAACCTTGCTGACTACCGGCTCACTCCCCAAGTTCAAATCAATTGTCATTCATGTAGACTCACAATTTTTACAATATGCATGCAAGCACACAATAATACAAATATAATGTTTAACTTGCAAATCCAAGTATCCAACTATAAGCCAAGCTGGATTTAATCAACCAAAAATCTTTCATTGAAAAATGGATCAACTCTGCCCTCAACTGAACATGTTTCTTACAACATTGGCAGAGTGACAGAAAGACTACCGGATCAACTGAGATCTTTAAAAACCAGAGTTCTTTGTCAACTTGATTTATTGAAAAGTATGTCAAATAAACTGATTTGCCCAACAGACAGCATTAATAATATGGGGGGAAATTGTCATTATCGCATAAAGCCTAGGAGAACTGAAACCTACAAACTGACCCTTCCTTATTCTTCTCCCCCTGACGACTGAGAAAACAGAACACCATCTATATTTCTATCGAGGATGGTATTCTATAATTAATCTAACCTTTGTATGACAAAGATGAGATTTCCTCTATCTGGTTTATGCATATCATTTTAGTAGCCTAAGAAGCATACTGTTCGGTCAAATCATAAAATATACAAATGGAATAACTGAAAAAAATGAACTCAAGCTCCATGTAATTGAATTTCAGTTAGAATCTTTTTTTTTTTTTTAAAAAAAAGGAAGAAGCCATACTCAGGTTTGCTATTCATTGGAACAGCTTTTTAAACCTGGATGTTGGTTAACATGCATCTGGAACATTGAAGTTTAAAATGAAAAACATGCCCCAATAGCTAAAAAAATCTACCCAAAAGAAAAGAAAATTACTGTAACTAACCCCATGAAAGATGAGGTCATCATAAATTTGCAGATACACCAGCAATAGCAGAACTCATAATAACACATTATGGTATAACAAAGTCATTCCATATTAGCTACATTTCAGTTTACCCATCAGCTGCATTCACCTGACGAAGCTGATCTTCTGTAATGTTGAAGTGAAGATTTCCAACATAAATCTTTCTTGCAGCAGCCCCGGTAGCATTTGACTGAACAAGATTCTTTTCTGCTTCTGAAGGTTTAACCATCACTGGTTGACCAAGAAGAAGTTGACCGCAAAGAGCTATTGCCATCGGCACTGACATTGCATCATAAAACTCGATGTAACTGTAAAAACCCCAATATAAACAACAATAAGATGTTTGAACATGCAAATAGACATTCCACCCCCACCCCTCAACAAAAAAAGGGCAATAGACAAAAAGGCTTCTCCTATTATCGAGCAAGGAGAAAAGGTATTCAATAAAAATCAAGAACACACACACACGTGTATACATTTGTATACATATGTGTAAATGTGTGTGTCTCTATATATAAATACATACATACATACAACTTAAAGCGTATAAAAATGAGAAGATCCACAAAATGATGATCGCGAGATAACCTAAGCAATCATTTAGGCCATCCTGGATCCAGGAAGAGAAGAAATCAGAATTACAATGTAACATAATTTAAGAAGGGTGTAAGTAGCAAGAAGCTTCAGGAGTGCATGATCAAGACACACTCCAGTCTCAAGGGTAAGTTGCATAACAGGAGATTTTTCTTTGAAGAATGGCTAACAAGGGATTTGATGCGACCGAGTAGAGAACTTAAGCCCAAAGAAGAATGAATAACCATGGAGCATACAGCCCATCTTCAAAGTCATTACATGCTGCTGTTATGAAAAGTGACTAGCAAGAAATGTCACATGAATTAGAATTTCAGGTCATAGAGAGCAAAACACATAATCAGAGCAAAGCTGGGACTTATGGTAGCCGAGTTAGATGTGAGGATGGCATGATCATCTATCAGAGTCCAACAGAACAGTAACAACAATGTGCAACAAAGTTTAGAGTTAACAACATAAAAAAACTAAGATTTCTTGCAGAGGATGACGATTTAAAAGTTAAGATGGAAGTCATAAATGGCTTGTTTTGGAAGCTAGCATTATTGAAGATTCAGGGAAGTTTTAGACGAAAGCTATGACAAAATATTTTAAAGGGACTTTTTGAGTTCAAATTAAAGCAAAGTGACAAGAAATAATTATGAAGTGCAACCAAATGGATAGGAAAAGACTTATTCATCATAATTATGACTCTCTTTTTGGAGAGTAGCCCCAAATTCTAATGAGAACTTGGAGGCTTCATGATATTGCATAGACAAACTTCAGGACAATTTTTTAAACTTACATTGTCAGGAATAGGATGAGGCATTGCACATTAATTTCAAGGAACTGCAAATAGTGTTATGACCAAAAACAGTGCAAAAACGCAATGAAAATGCAGTCAAGGAGATCAAGAAACAATCTTAGGGGCAGAAGTGCATATGGCAAAGCTAGTAAACAAAAAAGAAAAAAAGCCCCGAAGAGCTCTAAAATCAAATGGAAAAGTTTCATAAAATCTGAAATGTTTCCAAAAACTCCAACGTTGGTTATGAAAACAAGCTTATGCTTAAGTTTGAGAAATATGAGAACATAACATGTTGCCACTGAGACAAGTAGATGAACAAAAAGATGGCTTAAATGCTCCAGAAATGCTTTTGAATACACACATGTACATATATTATGGTCCTCTAAGGCAAATATTGAATGTCAATCTGGTGCCAAAAACATTCTACAGGAGTTAAAATGATATAGATAAAATTCCCACAAGTGGTTCCTATAGTTATCATCATTTTTTCCCTTTCTTTCTTAATGCCATTGCAGTTAATAAACATAATAAAATTAAGCGACAGCTTCTGTACAAGTGAAAGGAAATAAAAATGTGTAGCTTCAGGTTGAAGGAAATCACATACCCTACTCCCTTTGAACGCCTTGAATTGCGGTCCATAATCAAGCGTACATCCCTCACCTGGAAATTATGAAAATTCAAAGATGTATTCTTTACCAGAAGCAAAAAATATGCAGGGAAGCTACAGTATATGAGATACCGTGATATGCCTTATACCTATTATACCACCCATTAAAGCAGATTGTATGATTGCTAATTGGCTTCTTTGTTCATCATCAAGAACCAAATAATATGTACATTGAGCCACAAAAAAGATATTATAGTTTACCTCAATAAGCAAGGGCAGCAGATAAGCAATATCTCTAACTAGCATGCACCAAAAACTTTTTTGTTGGAAATGCACCAAATAGATTTGAATGGTTAACTACATATCAAATGTTATATACATGGCAAAAATATGATAGAACTATACATTAACTGTGCATCACATATATAGATTCCACGATATTTTACCTCGTGGGTGTAATGACATGTCAAAACATGCAGGCAAACCTTTAAAAGAAATATAGTGGCAGAGAAACATTAGCATCTTGCTGAACTAACATACCATTATGTTTCACTAACCTTTCCTGCTTTTGAGAAGAACTCATAAATATCTCTCTCAGTCGCCTTCAAAGGCATCTGGCGTGCAAATGAAATAAAAGCCAACTTAGCATGAACGTATCAAACATAAATTCTCAAAATTGCAGGCACCACGTAAAATGTAAAGGTTAAATTACTGGTCACCCTATTCACCTGATATGCAAAAACTGTCCTCTGATCCCTTTCTGGATCAGCTTCAGGTTCCCCCACTTCTTTTTTCTCCTTGTACCTCCTACATGACAAAATAGATTTCACCATTAGAGAAGACAGCTTGATATCAATTTTTTACGTAAATGTAGCATTACTTTTAACCAATACCCTAATCATTCAAAAAAAGGAAGAGAATGGGAGAAACGCTACAAAAATATACAAATGGAAAGTATATAATGCTACAGAAGCCGAAAATTAGCACAAAAACAAATACGCCAAAGAGGATATAAGAAAAGAACATAACCAATACCTGCTCTCTCTTTCCCTCATCTCTCTCTCGATGTCTCTTTCTCTCAATGCCCTCTCTCTGCTCCTTGCCCTCTCCATCTCTCTTTCGACCTCTCTATCATGCCTTCTCGACCTGCTGCTGCTTCTCCTCTCACTGTCCCGCTCCCCTTCTCTCTCCTTCTCCCTTTCTCCCTCCCTCCTTCTCTCCTTATCTTCCTCTCTCTCCCTCTTCTTCTCCCTTTCCCTCTCTTTCTCTCTATCCCTCTCCTTCTCCCTTTCCCTCTCTTTCTCTCTATCCCTCTCCTTCTTCTCCTTCTCCCTACCCCTTTCCCGGTGATCTCTCTCTCGGCTCCGGTGGTCTCTATCCTTTTCACGCTCCCTCTCCGCCTCCCTTCTGCTCCGGTGGCGATCCTTCTCGTGCCGTAGCGATCGATCCCGATCCTCGCGGTCCACCTTCTTGCCGTTCTGCTGCTCCTCCGCCCTCGACGGCCTCGAAGCCCTATCCACGCCGCCGCCATCCTTCTCGTGGTCACAGCCGTGCCGGGAGCTCCGGCGCTCCTTCTCCTTCCTGATATCCGCGGGATCCACTGCCTTCTCCAGGTAATCGTACTCGTCAAACTCCATTCTCCCTCCAATGCGATCGAATCCAAGAAGTTGGAACACCCTGGAACGTTCAATTAATATAAGAGTGGGAGAATTGAGGGTTTACATTTGGGGTTTAGGGCTTAGAAGCAAGCAAGGGCAAAAATAGAAGGAGCGATCGTTACAACGAGATGTTAAAATGAGAAAAAGGAAAGTCACACTTTGGCCCCTCAACTTTCAGCCATTTGCACAGCAATTCAACTCCTCGAAAAGTTTCAACTTTCAATTAACTTTTTGACCTTTAGGGCGCATTTACTTCGTGGCTCAAACTAGAAATGAAATGAGGTAGGAGCTGGGATGGCCATGTCCTCTGATATTTTTAATTTATAATTAAAATAAAAATTAAAATAAAAAATAATTAAACAAAAAAATATTTTTAAAAAATTAATTTAATAAAAAATAGTTTTAAAAAATTAATTTTTAAAAACCGATCAAATGGGATATAAATACTGGAATGAGAATCAAAATTGAATTTTAAAAGACTGAGACTTTTCCATTATCTCTGAAATGAAAATAAGACGAGGAATATGATTCATTTTTTTATTTCAGACTCCAACTCCCTCTAATGATATATGATCTTTTTTTTTTTTTGATAAATAATGATATATGACCTTAATTTGAATTTGTTTGCAACCTATCTTGACAAATTTAGCTGGTGGCCATGAGTGAGTACCACATGGATTAAATTAGATGGAGTTGAATGGATCAAAATCATGTGACTTTTGTTGAATTGGATGTGACTTTTGTTGAATTGGATTAAGTTTGACTGTCTATCATATTAAGTGTGGAGGCACAAGTTAAAGAGATGGAATTTAGCCATGATATGGATAGGTAGATTGAAAGATTAAAATCTAGCTATGATCAACCAGAATACATTGATATAAGTCACATGCCAAAGAATACTGGATAATAATTTGATTCATAATTCTACAATAGATAGAATCATGGGAGTTAACCGTCAAAACCTCTAATGATAGTGGTGATGTGGGTAGTTATAGAGACTAGTGATTATGCTGAAGTTATCGTATTTTTGAGTATAAATAAGTATAATTGTGCCCTATTAATAACTTTTCAAGAATTCAACTTATTAATCGATTTTATCTTAGCTTACGTTACAAATACGTTTTTATCTTAAGAGCATTGTTAATTTAAATCTTTAATATTGTAGCTTAGGCTATGCTCTTATCCTTATCCAAATCTATCAATGAAAATTTTTGAAGATTAAGGCATTTGAACCCATGCTACTCACGTATGCTTCTTTTGATCATCATCATGCCAGTCGCTCTAACACCTCTCTATCTCTTTGCCTTTGCCTTTTGACTTATCACTATTCTTTTTTTTTTTAAGTATATCCCAAACAAAAGAGGAAAGGATGACAATAGAATCATTGCCATCCTTCCCCTTGTCCGCCCCATGCCATTATTAACGACACTTATGAAGCAACCAATCCACCTTTCCCCTTATTTTTTTTATTCAATATGTCCATGTTGTTTTCTAGTGATTGGCAGCATAATTCCTCTTTACCCTCACCATCACCTATCCTTCACCTATTACACCTCATCATCCCTCTCCTAATTTGCATGTATTTGTAATAATAAATTGCTAATTTTGAACCACTTAGATCGAATTGTTGATTGGCTAGCAGCGTGATCCTATTCGACTCCGACTATTTGTCATCTCTAGCCATTTCTATTGGATTAACACTGAAAGTTGGGTGGGATGGAGTAGAGACCGGCGGGGTTTTGATGGTACCAACAGATGAGGCAACATTCATGAGAAAAGTATGCGATAAGATCCATGACTCGAAACAAGGTTGAAGATTTGGCTCGAAACAAGAAGACCACCTGAGAGGTGGCGAGAATGATGGCAAGAAAGAAGAGGGAGGAAGTGAGGCTGATTGGTAAAGAACGGTCACTACAGTCTGGGGGTGTTTGGTTGGAGGAAATAAGGGTCTGAAATCGGAATCGAAATGAGTGACTCCCATTCCAATCATTTGGTTGGGAGGAGTCCCATTTCGATTTCGATTTCAGGATGGAATGAGAATTGCTCAATCTATATAGAACTCAATCTCTACTCTCCTCTATGGATTCAATTTTCTATTTCGATTTCGATTCTGATCACGAACCAAATGCTTTGGGAGATTTGATCATTTCGATTCTGATTCCAAGTCATTCCAATTTTCATTCCTATTCTGATTCCGCTAGCGAATCAAATACCCCTTCAAAGGAGGAGGAGGGAAAGGGGATATTTTGTCAATGAATAGTTGATATGGGAGCAGCAAGGAAGAGGAGGGGAGGAGCAAAATGCTGACGGTGTGGTTGGTGTAGGGCTGAAATTGGACGAGATAATGTCACTCATGGCGTCATGCACCAAGTAGAAGGGCTTTGGTGGGCTTCTGATTTTGAATGGAGAGAAGCACTTACTATCGCACAAGCTCATCCTAGGGATGATTAGTCTCTCGGTGGCCTTGTCGATGCCACGAACTCCCCCATTGAAAGCTTCAAATTTGAAAGTCATGATGGGCAAAAAGGGCAAGGCAAGCAGCAAACCTAGGGTGGTTGCAAACCGAGCCTTGGTGTTGGTAGGGAGGAAGACTTGAGAATACAGCTTGAGGGGAAGGCCACTGGCGTGGGTGGATCTGGACCTCCTTGGTGAGAGATTTTACGAAAGAACAAGGAACGTTGAACAAGAGAACAGAAGGACTTTAGACCTAACCCGCTTCCTTAGTGTTGCGGCCAATCGCCTCGTCGCCCGATCGTCGGGAAGCGTGCACCTGCAAAAGGAAGTCCGCACTGACCGGAGGCGGCTCCGGCGGGGACCCTCCGACGGTCAAATCAGAGAGGTGACTGGGCAACAGTGAAATGCAGACAGAGAGCTCTGAGAGGGAGAGAGGGAGAGAGAGGAGCGAGCCTGCGTATGTGAGAGAGACGGCGGATCGATCGCTTGCACTGTTGCCTTCCCCGGTATATATAGTGGAGCACGGTATGGCGCCATCATTAATGGCGCGGACAAGTGAGGAACTGTCAACTCACTGTAGACTGTCAGAGCCGCCGTGAAAATGTCATGTCGCCGTGTAGCCGTCTAATCACTAGGGTTGACCCGGTTCTCGGCGGGACAATGCCCCTAGGTAACTGTGCCGCATGTCCGTGTCAGAGCTGACAACGTCTGGCGGCCGTACGGCGGTTGGTGGAGTCGGCCGACCCAGGGTCGGTGGCCAGCAGAGTGGCGTCGGACTCCTCCGTCGGTCGGCGAGCTTCATGTGGGTCGGCTACCGGACCTCTGGGTTTAGTCGGTCGGGAATGGACCGTGGAATGGCCGCAGTTAGCCGCTGATGGCGTCCGTCGGCCTGTCGCCCGACTTACGATCGGCCAGTCAGAGTCGTCCGTCGGGTCGTCGGTTAGTCGGCCGGGCTGCCAGGTCGGGCCCTCCGATAGTCGGTTAGTCGGGCCGCCAGCCGGTCGGGTCCTCCGATAGTCGGTTAGTCGGGCCGCCAGCCGGTCGGGCCCTCCGATAGTCGGTCGGTCGGTGGGTATCCCCCAACAGTTGCCCCCCTCCACTCTCAAGTCGGGTGGAGAGCTGGCCGATGCCTTCATTCGGGTAGCAAGGTCGGACGACTGGGAGTGGATTTGTCGCATGTGCAGATCCGACCGTACTGCCGGCTGATCCGTTGTCAGACATCTCACGAATCCCAGTGATCCGAACGTCTAGTCGATGCCGGAAGTCGCGCCGGCGTCAGGTGTCAGACGCCACGTCTTGTCGTTGTCAGCCATCACGTCGGTGCCAGAAGATCGGGTGCCGGACGATACGGCGTCAGTCGATCGGATATTCGGCGCCGATCGTGGATGAGGCGTCCCATCGGGAACGCGGACCGGCGCGGGCGGCCGACTGCGGAGCCAACCCCCGCGCGCCGCGTGTCAAGGTGGTTGGCCGGCGCCCGCTCCGGCATTTAATGCGGGCGGTGCGGGCGTCCCGGGGCGAAGCGCGCCGAATCCTTAGCCAACCGGCGGGCGCCACGCGTCGCGCATCTGGAGGACCTTGGTCGGCGCGGGAGCATCTCGGCCGTCGGTCGGCCCTATATATATAGGACCTCCCGGACCCTGACCCACATTTGCCATTTGCTGGGGAAACTCTGTCCGGGCGATTTCTCGATCGTCGCGGGCAGAGCTCTTCTCTACTTCCGGAGGGTCCATCGGGTTCGTGGTCCTCCTTCCCCTTCTTGCTTTCTTCCCTCCTTTCCTTTCTTTCGTTCCTGCACAATGACCAGGAAACCGACTCAGGGAGCTCGGTCGGGGAACCCGACCGACGACACCCGATCGGCTCCGGAAGATGAGGCCTCCTCGCTTTCGGGGCCGAACGTCGATCAGCTTCGGGAGCACTATCGCATCCCGGAGCAGTTTCGGCTCTATGCTCCAGGGGCCGGCGGTCGGGTCAACAACCCTCCGCCCGGCGACCTGGGGCTGTATGTTGAGGACCTTCGTGCGGGTCTTCGACTTCCGATTCCGGAGTTCGTCCGGAATCTGCTTGATTACTACGGACTCTGTCCGGCGCAACTGGCGCCGAACTCTGTCCGGCTAATCATTTCTTTCGCGCTGTTGTGTCAGCTCTTGCCGACCAACCCCCGCGTTTCCCTCTTCCGGGCCTTCTTCGTGCTCCGACCCCACCCTAAGGCCCGAGGGTGGTGGCTCTTCAACCCCCGGAAGGGTCTTGCCTTCATAACCGGTCTTCCATCGTCCATTCATGGATGGAAGAACCAGTTTTTCTTTGTTTCCTCTTCCTCCTCTTGGGGCTTTCCTTCTCGCTGGGGTGTACCCCGAACTGAGGCCAACGACAACAGTCGGGTCGACGTGGACGACCGGGAGGACTTCCACCGACTCAAAGACATGTTGGTCCCGAAGCAGAGGGAGCTTGTTACCGAGCAAGCTCTCTATGATGCCGGCCTGAGTCTGGTCCCCCGAATAGGTATCGCCCGATTCCTCAGCTTTTCTTTTTGTTCGGCTTTAGGGTAGTTCTGGTCCGGCCTTTAACATTGGTCGGTTTTGCAGGGACACCGCCGAGGATGAGGCCGACCGACGCCGAAATTCGTCAGTTTGCCGCCGCGAGGAAGAGGCCAGCGTCGGGGGCAGGCCCTTCGCGCCCTTCCAAGAGACCAGCCCAGTCCCGCCAACCGGGGAAGCGTCGGCGACCGAGGGGTCGGAGCCGATTATAGCCCTCGCGGCTCCGACCGTCCGAGTCGAGGAGAGGCCGACCGAGGAAGTGGCCGAAGGAGTGTCGGCGGTTTCGCCGCGCGGGTGGAGCCGGATGACGTTCGGGAAGCCGAACATCGTCCAGAGGCGTCCGCTGGCGCAACGGGGGGCGCCGGGTCGAACTCCAGCATCCCATCGCTGCCAGCCCCGTCGGTCGGGGCAGCTGATCGGGGGAAAGCTCCGATGGAGCCCTCGGAGGAGGAGAGATCAATGCCCCCCAGCGCATACTACCCCGAGGGTGCATCGGCCTTGGCCGACCACAACCTTGCGAGGAGGTTGTGCCAGGGGATCCTCCTCCCTACCGACGTTCAGTCGTTGCGATCTCGGCAGGTGACCGAGATGCTGTCGCGGTTCTACCCGTCGATGGTGGAGGTAAGCTTCGCGTCACCTTTTCCCTTAAAAATTTTTGCTTGCCACATAATTCTGACAAAGCTTTTTTCCGTCGGCAGCTGATCTTCACCATGTCCGAGTTGGAGGCCGGATACCGAAGGTTCGGCGACGTTCGGGCAGCCTTCAAGGAAAGGTCGGCGGCGGCCGAGGCCGAAAGAACGATGCTAGTCGACCAACTACAGGAGTCGGTCGACCGGGAGGCCAAGTTGACGGACGAGGTCTCCCGGCTTATGGCCGAACTGAAGTCGGCCAAAAAGGAGGCCAAGCACAAAGGTCGGGTCGTGCGTCGTCTTCGACGCGAACGGGACAGTGCCACCTCCGAACTCCAAGGGGAACGCGAGCAACTTCGGGTCAGCTGGGGAAGCTCGCGGAAACCGAAGAGGACTTGTCCATCGCCCAAATCGACGCCGAAATTGCCAGGGCCGAGGCGGAGTTGGCGAAGGAGGAGCTGGCCCACATTGAGGACGAGGCACGGTCGGCGAGGGAGTCGGCCGATCGTGCGGTTGAGGACTTCCGGGCTTCCGACCGGTTCAAGGAGGAGATGCTCGAGTCGGGCTTCGCCTCCTACCGGGTCGGGTTCGAAGATGGTCGGGATGCCGTCCATGCCTTGTACCCGGAGGTGGACGTCAGCCGAGTCGCGCCCCTACTCGCCGAAGAGGAGGGAACCGAAGAGGAGGCCGACCATCTGTCGGGAGGCATCATCCCAACGGAGGAAGCCGTTCCGGAGCAGGAGCCGACCGGAGGTCCCTTGCCGACTGAAGGACATCCTTCTGCCGCCGACCCAGCGCCGCTTATGGTCGAGACGCCGATTCTTTCCGATCCTCCGTCGGTCGAAGAGATTATCCAGGACGAATGATCGGTCCAGCCGACTGTCTTCCTTTTGTTTCTTTTTGAAAATACATGTAATCGGCTTCGGCCCGACTTTGTAATTTCTTTTAATCAATGAATGAAATTGTCTTCTCTTTTGCTTCTTGTTTGTAATGTTTCTTATCGCTGTAATGTGAACCCTAGTCGCCAACTTAGAGAAGTCGCCAACTCGGGTAAGTCGGTAGGACTTAACCGGCTTGCACAGCTCCAAGTAGCTTGTGTCCCGACTTTAGGTCGGTTTTCAATAATTGTAGTCGCTATTCGGGCGCATCTGTTAAGTCGGGATCCGATCGAACCTGGTAAGGTTCGGTAGTCGGACTTCCGTAGATGCGTTCAGTCGAACATCGACCGGCGCAGTGCCGGGGGAGCGATAGTAAGTCGGATCCCCAAGCTCTTGCGTCGGGTTCTCATGTCCTTCGACAGACGGTGGCGAACCGAGTGTCGTTCAGCCGGCCGCAGGTCGGTCGGCGAGTAGTGGGTGCGACTAAGGTCGCGTCATGTGATAGACGGTGGTAAGCCGAATATCCCTCGACCGGCCGTAGCCTGGTCGGAATGTCGCGGCAACAGCCGCGTGGGCTTTTAGCCTTTCTTCGGTCGGGGCCCGATCGATCAGTCGGCCGATGGATTCTGCCCGAAAATTCGACCGTAGAAGGAGTACAAACTCCCGTCATCGTAGATGCATCGGTCCGAGTAAGGGGCCGATGTGTCGTCGGTTCCAGGTCCGCGTCGATGCGTCGGGGCTGAGCGCCGATCAGTAGTCGAAGAGTTAGAACTCCGATTTTTCAAACTGAACTTGTATTCCGATGATTGAATTACAGAATTCACTGGTAATACAGCTTCAAGTTGTCGGCGTTCCAAGTCGGGAATGGTTTTTCCCTCAAGGGTTTCCAGCCGATAGGCTCTCGGCCCGAAGGTGTCAGCAACCTTGTAGGGTCCTTCCCAGTTGGGAGCCATCTTCCCTTGGTCCAAGGGCTTCGACACCTCCGCCTTCCTCAAGACTAGGTCGCCAGGTTTAAAGAGCTTTGGTCTGACCTTGGCGTTGTAGTACCGGGCGACCCTCTGTCGGTATGAGGCCATTCGGATTTGAGCCTCATTTCGCAGTTCGGGGAGGAGGTCTAGGTCGGCCCTCCGGCTTTCGGAGTTGTCCGGCTCGCGGTACTGCTCGACCCTTGAAGATGGCAGGCCAATCTCGAGCGGGATCATAGCTTCTGTCCCGTAGGCCAAACTGAACGGCGACTCTCCGGTCGGGACACGGGGGGTCGTTCGGTAAGCCCATAGGACGGAGCCCAGCTCATCGACCCAGAGACCTTTGGCTTCGTTCAGTCGGGTCTTGAGTCCATGGAGCAAGGTTCGGTTCGTCACCTCGACCTCGCCATTGGACTGTGGGTGCCCGACTGAAGTTAGTCGATGACGGATGTGGAACCTGGCGCAGAAGTCCTTGAAGTCTTGGTTGTCGAATTGCCGTCCGTTGTCGGTGATGATGGTGTGCGGCAATCCGGACCTGAAGATGATGGACTTTTGAACGAAGTCCTCCATCTTCCGCTCGGTGATCTGCGCCAAGGGCTCGGCCTCGACCCACTTCGTGAAGTAGTCGATGGCGACAACGATGAACTTCCTTTGGCCCGACGCCGGTGGGAAGGGGCCGAGAATATCGACTCCCCACTGAGCGAAGGGCCACGGAGCGACAATGGGAGTGATTTGGCTGGCCGGTTGGCGCTGAATATTGGCATACTTCTGGCATGGCTCGCACCTTCGGACCAACTCTGCCGCATCCTTTCTCATGGTTGGCCAGTAGTAGCCCTGCCGCAAGACCTTGAAGGCTAAGGACTTGCCCCCCAAGTGATTCCCACAAATTCCTTCGTGAACCTCTCGGAGAGCGTAGTCGGCGTCGGTTGGTCCCAAACACCTGAGCAGAGGGAGGGAGAACGACCTCTTGTAGAGTCGGCCGTCCATGATCACATATTGTGACGCCGACCATCGGAGTCGCTTGGCCTCCGCGGGATCTTTGGGACTGGTCCCGTCGGACAAGTACCGGACGATCGGGTCCATCCAACTTGGTTCGGACGTTAGCTGCTGCACTTCTTCGACCCGATCAATGCTCGGCTGTTGGAGGTTTTCGACAAACGTCCGACCCAAAGAATCATAGGTCGACGTTGCCAATCTGGAGAGAGCATCGGCACGGGCGTTCTCCGTCCTGGGATGTGGGAGATCTCGAAATACTCGAGGCGGGCCACGAGATCCTTTACCTTCTGAAGATACTTGATCATGGTCGGATCTCGCGCCTCGAAGTCGCCCTTGACCTGCCCCACGATCAGCTGAGAGTCGGAGAATGCCCGGAGGCTGTCGACGCCCAATTCCTTCGCCATCCTCAAGCCCGCGAGGAGTGCCTCGTATTCGGCTTGATTGTTGGAGGCCTTGAAGTCGAACCGGAGGGCGTATTCGGTGACTACCCCGTCCGAGTTCGTGAGCAGGAGCCCGGCCCCGCTTCCCTGAGCGTTGGAGGCTCCGTCGATGTGAAGTACCCAGGTGGAGATCGGGTCCCGCTCAGAGACGAATCTCGTCCCGGGCCTTCAGCTCCCGACCTTTTGTCGGTCGTCGGGCATTCGGCGATGAAGTCGGCCAAGACCTGAGCCTTCAAGGCAGGCCTTGGTCGGTACTGAATGTCGAACTCGCTAAGCTTCATTGCCCACTTAGCGAGTCGTCCGGATGTGTCGGGTCGGCGCAGTACGGCCCTCAGGGGCTGGTTGGTGAGTACCACGATGGCGTGGGCTTGGAAGTATGGGCGGAGCCGTTGCGCGGAGACGGTCAGGGCGAAGACCATCTTTTCCGTCTCCGAGTATCTGGCTTCGGCGCCGTGGAGCACTTTGCTGATGTAGTAGATGGGCTGATGGGTTCGGCACTCGTTTTCCCGAACGAGCACCGAACTGATCGCCTCAGAAGATGTGGCCAAGTAGAGATACAAGGTCTCCCCGACCTGCGGCTTTACGAGCAGCGGCGGGGAAGCCAGGTACTTTTTCAGGTCTTCAAAGGCCTGTTCGCACTCATCCGACCAAGAGAAACCATTCGCCTGGCGCAAGGTTTTGAAGAACGGGAGGCACCTTTCAGCTGATCGGGAAATGAATCGGCTAAGAGCGACGATTCTCCCGTTCAGTTGTTGGACCTCCTTCTTGGTGTTCGGATGACGCATGGCGAGGATCGCCTTTATCTTCTCAGGGTTGGCCTCGATCCCTCTCTGAGAAACGAGGAATCCGAGGAACTTCCCCGAGGTCACCCCGAAGGCGCATTTGGTCGGATTGAGCTTCATTCGGTGTCGTCGAAGGGTGCGGAAGGTCTCCTCGAGATCCTGAACATGGTCCGGGATCTGCGTGCTCTTCACCAGCATGTCGTCCACATACACTTCCATGTTGCGGCCGATCTGGTCTTTGAAGACCTTATTGACGAGTCGCTGGTAGGTGGCACCGGCGTTCTTCAATCCGAAGGGCATCACCCTGTAGCAGTAGAGGCCCTTGGGGGTTACGAACGCGGTGTGCTCCTCGTCTTCAGGCGCCATCCGGATCTGATTGTACCCGGCGAAGGCGTCCATGAAGCTGAGCAGTCGAAATCCGGACGTCGCATCCACCAGCTGGTCGATCTTTGGGAGTGAAAAGCTATCCTTCGGGCATGCTCGGTTGAGGTCGGTGTAGTCGATGCAGATCCTCCACTTCCCGTTGGCTTTCTTGACCATGACGACATTGGCGAGCCAATCGGGATACGTGGATTCCCGAATGAAGCCCGCTTCGAGCAGCTTGTCCACTTCCTCGTCGATGGCCTTCTGCCTTTCTGGGGCGAAGGACCTTTTCTTCTGCCTCACCGGTTTCACCGTCGGATCGATGTTGAGTCGGTGAGTCATTGTTTCCGGAGGGATGCCCGACATATCTGCTGCCGACCATGCGAATATGTCGGCGTTGGCCGTCAGGAGCTCCGCCAGTCGGTGGCGTTCGGCGTCGGGCAATTGAGACCCGATCCAAACTTTTCTGTCGGGATTTTCTCCTATCGGGATCGCCTCGAGCTGCTCGGCCGGCGAACCCCGCTCTTCCTCCTCCCGTTGATCCAGTTTGTCGATTGTCAGGGGATCCTTTGTCTCGTTGCTTTGGGCAGAGATTTGAAAGCATCGTCGGGCGAGCTGTTGATCTCCGCGCATCTCCCCGACTCCGTTTCTGGTCGGGAATCGAACAAGGAGATGGTACATCGAGACGATCGCCCTGAGGGCGTTCAGTCCGGGTCGCCCGAGTATGGCATTGTAGGCCGAAGGGACTTGGACGACCGCGAAGATGAGGGAGACCGTGCTTTGCCGTGGTTCGGTACCGACCGTCACGGGCAGGGTGATTTCTCCTTCTGTCGCGACGGTGTCTCCGGCAAAGCCGATCAAGGGCGTGGAGACCCCACTAAGTCGATCCGTCGGTAGTCGCATTCGGGAGAAGGTCGAGTAAAACAAAACATTTGTCGAACTTCCATTATCAACAAAAATTCGTTTTACATCGTAATTGGCTATTGTCGCCGACACAACAACAGCGTCGTCGTGGGGAGTCTGGATGCCCCGAACGTCGTCTTCCGCGAAGGTGATTACGTCGTTCGGTCGTGGCTTTTTCGTCGGCTCCCCCCTGTAGACGTCCCCGATCCCAGCCGCTTGAAATCATGTTGATGACTCCGCCGTCGGCTGGTTAGTCGGTGCCTCTTCAGTCGGCTGGGGGCGTCGATCGGCAGTCGGTCGGGTCGGCGGACCCTTTCGAAACTTGCCGAGATACCCTCGGCGGATGAGATTTTCGATCTCGTCCTTCAACTGGATGCATCGCTCGGTGTCGTGGCCGTGGCTCCGATGGAACCGGCAGTACTTCCGATGGTCGAGGCCCTTTGCCTTCAGAGGCGGAGGCCGTCGCAGGTATTCCTTCCCTTCGATCTCCATCAAGATCTGCGCACGGGGAGCGGAGAGAGGAGTGTAGGAGTCATACCTGGGACGCACCGACCTCGGAGTCTGTCGGCGGGGTGATTTTTGGATCTGTCGGGGTGGAGAAAGCCGACTACCGGCCGGGGGCCTGCTTGGTTCGGCGGGCTCCCGACCTTTTCTTCGCTTCTCCTTCGGACCCCTGGGCTCGACCAAGCGTCGGTCGGACGCTCCTTCGTCCGCGCGCATATACTTGTATGCGCGCTCCAGTAGCTCGGCGTATGTTCGGGGGAGGGTCTTGTCTAGAGAATAAGTAAATCGGGACGACCTCAGGCCCCTCTTCATGGCTGAAACCGCCATGTCTTCGTTGAGGTCCCGGACCTCGAGCGTGGCAGCGTTGAATCGCGCCACGAAGTGTCGGAGCGTCTCGTTTTCCCCCTGCTTGAGGGAGAAAAGGCTATCCGACGTTCGCGGCGGCTTTCGGCTGGTGCTGAAATGGGCCACGAACGAGTGCTCGAGCTGCGCGAAGGAATGGATACTGCCCGATCGAAGACCGGAGTACCAAGCCCTGGCAGCCTTGCGAAGTGTGGCGGGGAAGCCGATGCAAAAAAGAGCGTCGGTTGCCCCTTGAATTGTCATGAGAGCTTTATAGCTCTCGAGGTGGTCGACTGGGTCGGTGGAGCCGTCGTAGGGCTCCACGTGCGGCATCTTGAACCGACTGGGAATCGGCTCGTCGAGGACCAGTCGGGAGAGAGGTTGGGCGGTCTGGAAGTCGACGTCGTTCGAAGACTTCTGACCGTCCATCTGCAGTTGGGCGAGTCGGCGGTCGATCTCCTCGAACCGTCGCTCGTAGTCGTCCGCTCGTCGATGCTGGGAGACCCCAGGAGTGGAGCCTCCGGAAGACTCTGAAGGAGAGGCCGACGGTGTGCGCGGCCGCTTTTCCTTCCTCGCCCGTTCCAACGGGGAAGGAGAGGGCCGCTGGGACCGTCGGTCGTCGCGCCGAGGTCGACCCTCCTCCTCCCCGTGGGAGCGCTGTTGGGAGTGCTCGCCTGGAGGCGGCAGGGGTCGGCGCGACCGTCGGCGGCTGCTCCTGAAGGCATAGGCCGGGCCGCCGGTTGTTGCTGGAGGCTTTTGACTGCGTCGGTTAGTACGGTCATCTGCCGTACAATGGCCGCAATCTGCGCCTCCGTAGTCACTGCAGGGCGCGGAGAGCTAGGCTCCGCCGCCGGTGGTGGTGGAGAGGCCTCTTCCCGGCGGGAAGAATGCCTTGCCGACCCAGTGATTCTCGATCGTTGAGCTCTTGTCTTTGTCATGTTGATCCCCTTCCTGGCGCGCCAATCTGTTGCGGCCAATCGCCTCGTCGCCCGATCGCGGGAAGCGTGCACCTGCAAAAGGAAGTCCGCACTGACCGGAGGCGGCTCCGGCGGGGACCCTCCGACGGTCAAGTCAGAGAGGTGACTGGGCAACAGTGAAATGCAGACAGAGAGCTCTGAGAGGGAGAGAGGGAGAGAGAGGAGCGAGCCTGCGTATGTGGGAGAGACGGCGGATCGATCGCTTGCACTGTTGCCTTCCCCGGTATATATAGTGGAGCACGGTATGGCGCCATCATTAATGGCGCGGACAAGTGAGGAACTGTCAACTCACTGTAGGCTGTCAGAGCCGCCGTGAAAATGTCATGTCGCCGTGTAGCCGTCTAATCACCAGGGTTGACCCGGTTCTCGGCGGGACAATGCCCCTAGGTAACTGTGCCGCATGTCCGTGTCAGAGCTGACAACGTCTGACGGCCGTACGGCGGTTGGTGGAGTCGGCCGACCCAGGGTCGGTGGCCAGCAGAGTGGCGTCGGACTCCTCCGTCGGTCGGCGAGCTTCATGTGGGTCGGCTACCGGACCTCTGGGTTTAGTCGGTCGGGAATGGACCGTGGAATGGCCGCAGTTAGCCGCTGATGGCGTCCGTCGGCCTGTCGCCCGACTTACGATCGGCCAGTCAGAGTCGTCCGTCGGGTCGTCGGTTAGTCGGCCGGGCTGTCAGGTCGGGCCCTCCGATAGTCGGTTAGTCGGGCCGCCAGCCGGTCGGGCCCTCCGATAGTCGGTTAGTCGGGCCGCCAGCCGGTCGGATCCTCCGATAGTCGGTCGGTCGATGGGTATCCCCCAACACTTAGGAAGAAAAATTATAATAAAGGATAATTTTGGAAGAAGATATTGTTAATGTGGGCAAATGAAATCATATGATGGATAAGTAGGGGATATGGATTGGAAAGCTAAACGGCCCAATTAAAATTATGTAAATGACTGAAAGTAGAGCGGTGGAACCGTAAACTTTTCAAAACAAATATATATATATATATATATATATAAATATATATATATATATAAAAAAAAAAAAAAAATATATATATATATATATATATATATATATATATATATGAGAGGGGTCCTTGGAAATGGACCGCGTGTGTTATTAAAAACTTAGCCGTTGGATGACGAGTTGGGGGATGGCGTTTCAACAGTCAGATCGCATGAAAGGTTCCTTTCTCTCTCCACCAATATTTGGGGAGAACCATCAAGTTTCCTCTAAAATTTTTTTGCGGATAAAACATTTATTTAAAAAATTATATTTTTATGAATAAATATTTTTCAAACATCATTTAGATAAAAAAATAATTTATCCATATTTTTTTATGCATTAAAAAATACTCAAAATCTGTTATTCATATTCTTTTGTATTACTATTTTTCTGGATAGATTGCTGTGATATATTTATATTTTTCATAATATTTTTTATTATATAAATATTATTATATATTATATTATATTATATCATTATATATAATTATATAGTATAATATAATATATTATATTATATTAATATATACTATATATATAAATTATTATATTATTTTTATAGTAATTTATAAATATATATAATATAATATAATATATTACATTATATTAATATATATATAATATATAAGAATATATTATATAACTATTATATTTTATTATTATATATTATATCATTATAATATGTTATCATATATTATAATAGTATATTATATTATTATATTATTATTTATAATATTATAGTATAAAATATTAAAATATTATATTATTTTATTGTTATACATTATTATAGTATAATATATATTATATAATATAATATTATTATATATAATAATATATTATAATATATATTATAATATATTATACTCTATTATTATATTGTTATAGTATTATATAAATATGTAATATAATATATTTTATTATTATATATTATTTTATTTTATTATAACATATTATATTATTATATTATATATTATATTATAATATAAAATATTAATATATTATATTATTTTATTGTTATACATTATTACAATATAAGATAATATTATATTATATTAATATCTTATATTAATATAATATATATAATATAATATATTATATATAATAATATAATATATTATATTGTTATATTATTATAAATGATTATATTATTATAATATATTATATAAATATTATATTATTATATGGCTAATGGTATATTAGGACTGAATTAAATGGGTTATTTTTTTGGTTGATGGAAAATGATTTAGCCATCCCCTAGGTGCGTAAGATTTTCTCCCATTTTATGTATAAATATTATCTATGAAAAAATAACTTATCCATTTTAAAATAGTGAGAATATGAATAAGTTGGTCAATGAAAAAGTTGATCAATTTATCTATTATATTTATTTATAAAAAAATAAACCATAAGAAACAAGCAGTTCTACAGCAGGCTTGGCCCACTGGCTTGGAACTAATACCAAGGAACCTTGTCAAGCAGACCATACTATTACTAGAAGCTTCCCTCTCTAACTTCTATGAAAACTGAAAGGTAAGAAAGCTCGGATAGCTGCATTTCTCCAAACAGATCAGATGATTCATGATCAACAACAGCCGTAAGATGATTTAATTACTGTAAACCTCCTAAAAATGCCTCAGTGTAACGTAAGCACAAACTAACCTGAATTAGTAATGGCATGACATGGTGAAGTCCAGAGAGTCCTCTGAAACATGAGCTATTACAGTAATATAGACAACAATTCATTGATTCTATATTTAACCATTTGCATTATAATGTCGATCTATTCATGATTTCAGAACCCGCAATTAATATTGGATTCATATTAGCAGATTCATTTGGTCTGTTGAGATAATACAATGGACATTATCAGCTGCTACAATGAAAAAGAGTTGGCAATAGTTGCAAATAACAGCATTATTTGAAAATTATTTTCACATTTTTTAGTGTTACATTTCGATTAATACTTCTGTAAATCAATAGATATTAAGAGAACTGCTGATATAACATAAAAGTTTCCCCCAGAAAGGTTACATAGCAGAACTGCAGTATCATATAAGTCGGGAAGGGAATATTAGAAGAATTGCACAATATTTGTGTGGTTACATCTTGTGAAACTAACTCAGACCAGTATCGCTCATATATATATTAATATGGAAACAATTTATTCTCCAAATAATAGGGGAAAACGCAAATATGGCTGCAACTCCTGTTAAAACATGGCCATTATAGCTGAAAATTGGTGAAATGGCAGTGATATCTATTTTATATATGAATAATATGATGAGTCACTTCCCAAACTAGCACAATAGTTATTAATGTCAAAGGTTATTATATTATTCACACTTGAAAATTAAGTAAATACGTGTATGATCTTAACCAGTCCAATTGGGACATTTCTCACAATCAAAGCAAATCTTCTAAAAACGTTAAGAAATTATTGCAAGAAGAGAACTTACCCTCACAAAATCTTCAGCATTCATGAACTTTATTTCAGGAGAAAGAATCCAGACTTACAAGATCCTGGGTGAGATTTCGAGGGGAAGAATTGAGCCTTATCACACTTTGCACCAGATATGGATTTCACTAGGAGAAATGTACTAAGACTAACGTATTATTGGGGAAAGAATCACGACCAACTTATGAATCAGGTGCATGAACATGTCTATTTTTGATATAGAAAGTTATAATTAACCAAATCCGATCCCTGGATTCTCATGGTTGGGCACACCTATATAACACCACCAATCTACCAATAATACTCCAGACGTATTATCTAATTATTAGCAATCATTTGCAGCTTTCCCACTTATTTTCTATGCCCACCAGTTTTTTCTCATTTCAACCCTAGTTCACTTCTCAAACCAAGCGAGGTTCTTCAAGGAGGAGGAGGAGAAATATTGAGAATATCATCACATAAGATCTTACAAAATTAGCAGGACCTATCAGTTCTTCAATAGCTCCCATCTCATCCCCTCCCATTTATTATTCGTGCACTATGTTTCTGTAGTTTTATTTTTTATGCCATGCATTCTCTGTAGAAATTAATCACTAGAATTCCATGGGTAACTCAACCTTCTACACAGCAGTAACCTAAGCTCAATCCTTTAGTTTTGGATATTTGAAGCAATGATAGAGCTTTGTATTCCCTTCCAAATCCACTAAGGTTGGAGCGCATTTGACATGTTCCTCTAGTCTTACCTACCTGTAGTAGTCCCGTTGCAAAAATTTCTGCTGAACTTTTCAAATGAAAAAAAGAACTATGTTGCCATGCTATACAATTAGAAACTATTATGTGGCTTCTCCATCTACAAAGTTTATGTTTCTTCCTGTCCTATTTCTGTTGATAGCTAAGAGGACACTTCTTTCTCCTATTCTTTCACTGATTGGTGAGTTGGGATCAAATAACAAGATTGGTGCCAAATGGGAACAAAAAAAACACATGGCACCAATCCTTGAAGAGATTGAGCTCCCAGTTCAGATCAGATAGGGATCTGGTCTTCATGGTAATGATGGAGCAATTGACATGAGTAGAAGCTCCCAAGAGGATGATGGCAGTTACCAGTAACCATCTCATAAACATGGATGCTATGTACACTTAAATTTTATCCAAACCATTGTCATCTCAGCCATTCAAGGAGATCCAGAGTAATTAAAGTTCCAACCAGAGGTAAAAACACTTTTAACCATATTGACCATTTTGCCATACTTCCTTGTTCACACTATCTGTTCATGTCTGTTAGATTGGAAAGGATCCAATTTGTTCATGATGCCATTGTCTTTCAATCTTTGGATGTGCCAGGGTGTTGACTTCACCAAGTCTACAAACAGAGGAGTCTCAACTTCTTGGTTGGTTGAGAGGTCTGAATGCTGGTGGACCCACTCAAATTTGCAATGTGGGAGTGAATCAGATGTTAGGCAGAGGACATTAGATAAAATGAAGGTGAAGGATGCTATAGAGCAGTCATCACCTTGGTACATTTGTGCCCATGTAAAGCTTACTTCTAGCAGCATTAGCACCCACGAGTAATGGAAAATAATGGATGAATGTTGCTCTCTCTGAGTTTTTGTTGTTACATTATGCTCTGTTCTACTCAAATGAAAAAAGAACAGAAATAAAAACATTCATTTATATGAACATAAGGTTCTCCTCTCATGTCTCCCTCTTGAAGATAAAGAAAAAGAAAAGATAAATTGTTGCTCCCATGCAATTTTATTTTGTTTAGTCTAGAATCATTACACAATGATCCACAACATATTATAGCAGATTATAAAATATAAAGAAAACACACATTTTTTTGAATTTAATCTGGCTTTCTTTGAGTAAATTCAATCTAGCTAGAGAAAATATCAAAATCAATAGTTTTATGAGAGGGATTAAAGAAAGGACGTCCTAATACATGAGGCTCCCGCCATTACAGAGTCTAAGAGGGTCGGATATATGCAGCTTTACCCTATGTGTGGAGAGACTGTTTCCATGTTTCGAATCATGGTGGAGTGATTTTATCATTGTGCTAAGGCCCACCCTCTTTTTATGACAGGGATTAGGACTTCAAGAGGGTTCGAAAGAACAAGTTTGAATTAAAATAGGACTCGTACCTTTCATGGCTGTTTTAGGTATAACAACAGTCAGTAGAACTCAGCAACTTCTATTCTAAAGCCTTCTTCTAAATTTCTTGCTCCCAATGTTCAAAAAGCTGGGCCAAAGTTTGAAAGTGGATTTGGCCATTGGTTTGGGGCCTTGAAGGTTGATGCATTTCAGCGAGGTTTCTAGTGGTTTAAGAAAAATATAGAGTAGGCAAAGCTAGCAAAAAATATCATGATCGTCTTTCCCGGATTGGGATTTCATTTACTGGCTTAATACTTAGGGCAATGGACACCACAATTTACAAACAACTATTTCAGGATAATTACAGAGATGACTTTATATATAGCTGCATAAATTTTTAGCCTTTCTGTGAACGAGAGTGCATTCCTTGTCACAACCATTAAGTTCCAATCCATGACTTCAAGATAGCAAAGTCAAACCCCTCTCTCTAATAGCTTGTTTGGATTAGGGGTACACTGGAGTTCATAAGGAGAGGGGAGGATAAAGAATGAACCCCTGTTCGGTAAAATTTGTTGAGAGGTAAAGAAGGATAGAGAAGGATTCTCTCAACCCCTCCGTACCCCTCATTCACTCAATTTTCTGTACGCCCAATTTGGAGTGTAACGGAGGAAAAGGTTTAAGATCAAGTTTTATTTTTCTAATTTATCTTTAATAAAATTTTAAAAATTATAACTAGACTATTTTGTAATCTTTCTTCCTAATCGCACAGAATAACTCTTTGCTCTTCACATAAGTTAGAAATTCTAGCCGTCCCTTCGCCCGCAGGCCATCCCTTCGCACGTAAATTTGGATATTATGATCTTGGGAAGGCAGATTTTGGTGACAGAAATTCAGAACCTGCCGGTGCCTGAGCTAATAGTAATCTCTCATAATCAGACTTCAGCTTTTAGCATTGGCATCTCCATATTTTTCTAATGTGAATGCTCTTAGTAGTATGCCATCTTTTTTTTTTTCCTTCAATAGATCTAGATTTTTCTTTTTTATGTAGAAATATAAAAATATTGAATTACCACAAATATTAAATAATATATATATTAATGAGAAAGGACATATTTGTCAAAATATATATAAAAGTTCTTCTACCTCTCCCTTGACCCCTCTACCCAAACAAGAGTAAGGTATATACCCTTTTTTACCCTTCCCCTCCATTACCCTCCCTTCCCCTCCCCTCCTGAACTCTCGTGTACCCTCAATCCAAATAGATCATAAGAGTCCAACTAACTCCCGTCCCATAATACCAATTAACATCATCCATGTTATCAAAAACCTTAGAAAAAAAAAATTAAATCGTTCATCTATTAAGTCTATTTGAAGATGAAGAATGCGACAGTTCTAACCAACTTAATGAATCTGGATGTCCGGTAGCTCCGCAAAGATCAACAATTACATGGAGTCAAATGTCGTAAAATCATAAAAAGCACGCTCGACAACTTCTTGAAATCAAATGGAATCAAAATAATATACGAAATTTAAAGGGGTCAGATCAAAAGGAAGCAAGGTTTTTCCTCTAGAGTTCATAAAAAGAGAGGCTAGCATCATACGTACCTCATCCGATTTGAGGGAAAGAAGTGGCATATCTAAAGAAAGATCTCCTCAGACACCGGACGATTGCGGAGGGGCCGGAGCTTGGAGAGTTTGGAGAACCAGCGTAGCTGGTGTTGAACTGTGCGGCTCGGGAGGGGAAAAAAAAATCTAGGGTTAGGGTGTGTGGGAGGGAAGGAGTAGCTGGAGACGGCTATGGAATTTTCGGGCGTGGCCGTTAATTAGTTCGAGCCAGGAGAAACAGAGGAGGCAAGGAGAAAACGGAACCAGAGAGAACCATAACCGTCGTCGGAATCACGAAAGCAGAAGCTGATGGGACACTTACCTAGAGATCCCTTGTCGAATCTCTAATTAGTTCCAAGCATCAAATCGCGGTCTCTGAGAAAGGGGTACTAAAATTTATATTAAGTCCCCGAGGACTCGTTTGGCTTATGGGAAGTGGAGGTGGAAAAAAATATTTTTTGAAAAATAAAAATAAATTTTTTTTATTTAATTGAAATTTTAAGAGACGAAGTGAAAAAAAAATACAAAAAATTATTTTTTATATTTTATAAAAAATAAAAATTTATGAAAGAGATAAATTTTGATATTTTTTATGAAATGAAAAATAATACTTTTTTTTTCAAAATATCTAAAGATCTACGGTTAAGATTTTACAAAATATCAATGGAATCAGGATAAAATACTGGATAGCGATATAATATTATATTAATATTATCTTAATATTCATATAGATATAATATTATTATTATAAATTTATTATATTTTAATATTATTATAATATTTATACTAGTATAATATTTTTATTAATATTAATATAATATTTTTATTAATATTAATATTATATTATATTAATATAATATTATATTTATATTCATATTAATAAATTTATTATATTAAAATATTAATATTATATTGATATTATATTAACATAATAAATTATTATAGTCTAATATTATATTATAATATATTAATAATATATTAATATTAATATTAATATAATATTAATATTTATATAAAGTTTAGGAGTAAAAAGATATGGTCTTATATCTACTAAGAATATAGTAGATATTTTAGATATTTTTTTTAAAAAAATAGATACACAATTAAACATAAGTTACTCTGTAATAAATTTATTTTCTATGGTCAATCAAACATACTAAAATCCTAATCTCAAGAAATAATTTTTTGAAAAATAATTTTTCAGAGAAGAAAAATTTTTTTCGCTAGCCAAATGAGTTCTAAATGAATATCAAATATTATTCGATGAATTTTAAGTTTCATATAAGTAGGTAAATCTCATTGACTTAGGTGTAACGAGTGAAATTATAAACGAGCCCTAAGATGTTCTAGTTCCCAATTTGCAAGTACCATGAGAAAAGTCGATGCAAACTGCTGTGAGAGAAATTTTATATAGGGATGTCTTATAATTTACACCTCCAAAAAAGATAGTTTTTATACTTGTTGTATATCGAGAAAATTCACCTTTGGTAGTTTGCCATTTTTTAGCTCCCTAATTTACAGCTTTATGGTATATCAAGGATAACTTACCAATGGATTCCAAACAGATGGGATCCTATTTATAATAAGATTATGAAGATGTTATGCACAATCTTGCAATACCGTTTGTCATCCCTTGCTGATTGATATATGAAGATTAGTCAAATAGTATGCTTCGTCTAGAATAATACATATCTACTGAAAAGTGAACGGTAAAGAGGACTGAGTGGTGTCATTTATTCAGGACCATTCTTATGGCAAGACTTCAGATACTTCTAATCTTTTGATATAATTTTGTAATATTTTATTTTTTAATTATATTAAATGTATTCACTTTAGGTTTGTGCATATTGTTTCACTTATCCACACAAAAAAAAAAAAAAAATTGCTTAATATTCACCATTTCTAATTTTTTTTTTTTTTATTGATGAGAAAGAGGGGTGTCAGACTTTTGGCGAACCATCCAAGAAATTTTTTTTTTCTAGCAAGATTTGCAGGTCCTTTTCTCGATTTAAAATACTTAAAAATGAATAAACAAACTATATATTTTCATAGTTGTACTTTCCACGTCTCTCTCACTTATAGACAAAAAAAAAAAAAAAAAGGAATTACAAAGTTGCAGGTGAAAGGCATTTGGCAAATATGAAAGTAAACAATAAATCGAAGTTCCCGCACCGATGATAGAGAACTTATGTAAACTGATGCTAATTTATTTTATTATATTACAAATAATTTAACCTTTTCTATGTAGGTCGTTGGGTTGCACGGGCCCGAATTTGTTTTGTGCTTGAAGAGTTGTGCTGCATTTGTCCTTTCGCTGAAGCGTGATCCAATTAAGGCCCGATCCGAGGCTGTTGTGGCCCTCATTACATGGGGGCTTGTGTGAGCTGTTCTTGCCGCCACGCGAAAGTATATTTTCAGAAATGAAAATAGTACAGTTGGCTGAATGGCTCCCTACGTCGCTGTGCATACTATACAATCATCTGAACATATTTAGATATAATTCCATTTCCACTTCAGGATCTGATGTGATAAGATGCTCTCAGCTATACCTATAATAGGGCAATCGGTTTAATAAAACAAATAAAAAGAAAACGAAAAACATCTCAAGCAGCCACCTCAATAGCAGCATGCATCATCAATTTAATAATGCTCCGTACCTCAAGTCAAAACTTATTTTAACACTGTTTTCTGCCGCCATTCTAGCATGTCACACGTTCTGGTCCCACGGCGGGTCTTTGTTTTGTGCACCATGGGATAAGGCTTTTTATTCGGTAATTTTTCCGTATGCTATTTTGGAGCGAGAGCAGCCCATCTAATTAAGGTGGAACGAGATTATATATGATACTCAAAAAATATAAAAAAATATTATATATATTTTAAAATATTTATAAAAAAATATATATGATATTTATTTAAATTATTTAAATATCTCTAAAATTTATTTATCCTTTTTTTTAGTATTTTAACGCGTGCACGGTCATCCATCTTTCGATGGACATCCCCAAAGTATGTACAGTATCCTGCGATACTTTTTAAGTACCGCAGATGATCTGTTCTCAATTAAGATATAAAATGTCCCGTAGATCGGGCAGGCATAAATCTCTTTGTCTCCAGATCCAGTCTTCGGAGTGCTCTACGATAAGTGATATAACCCAGTCTACTGCACTATTTGCCTCCAAGTAAACAAACCGGATCGACACTGCAGCAGAATGATAAAGTACAGTTCAAATATTACGAAGGAGAGGATATGCCTCCAACTGCTTCGAGTTACCCTAGATCCAGTCAATGACAGTAGCAGAATCATTCTCAATGAAAATTTTTTAGCCTACAGCTCCTGTCTGACGTAGATGATATCTGTTCAGACAGCATGCAGCTCTGTACCTGGGACTGAAGGCTCAACAAGGTAAGAGTCTCCCGCAGCCAACAGCCAAGTATTAGGGCTCCAGATAACAAAAACCGCACGGTCCCTACCATCTTTGATATTACCGTCAAAGTTTACCTTGACAAAACCCAAAGGAGGGGGCTCCCAAGGAATAAAGATAACCCTGTGAGTTGCTGCAGGAGCAGCACGGAAGTCCCAGGTATTAGGGTGTCAAGAGACGGGCCAGTAACGTCGAACTTGCAATACTCCACAGCTAGACATGGGCATTGGGCCATGCCTAACATGGCCCGACCTAGGCCCATCGGGCCATAGTCCAAACGGGTCGTGCCTGGTACGGCTCGTTTACCTCAGACCCTGATCTGGCACGACCCTAGGCTCGGGGTCTGACAGGCCGTGCCAGGCACGGCCTGTGGCCCGTCAGGCCAGCGGGCTTGATCGGCAGCCCTTTTATTTTTATTTTTTTAAAAATCAGTCGAAATGGGCTCTGCTAAGCATGGTCCGTTTAAGCCTATTACGAGCCATGCCTGGCACGACCCGTTTAGCACCATTACAGGCCGTGCCATGCACAGCCTGTTTATTACCGTTACGGGCCCGACTCAGTCCGTAACGGCTAAATCCCTTTTTTGTGGGTTATAGTGGCTATTTTTGAAAAAATGACCATTTTAACCCTCCCAACAGTCAAAAAATGACTAATTTGAGGGATATTTTGAAAAAATAAAAATATTAGATTTTTATAAATATCTTCCTTCTCTTTTATTTTTATCACACCAAATCAACTCTCCTCTCCTTCTCTACCACTACTCTTTCTCTTCTAGTAATATTTAGTAAGTGTTTAATTAGCAATTAGCAAGTGTTTAAGTGCTATACAAGAGGAGGATTAGTCCATTTATTGGAGCTTTAGAGGCCTTTGTTAAGGTCAGGAGTGTGGAGCACAAAAGGAAGCTCACAAGTCTCCACCTATGGCCTACCTTTATTTAGTTTCTTTGTTTGATAAATTTTTTTTATTTGCATAACTCATATTTAGATATGACATCCAATAATGAGAGTCATTTTAATATTCCCTCGGTTTCAGAGAGAGAAAAAACTACGATTCTTTCTCTCTCTGAAACCAATACTAAAGATCAAGGCTCTGTCTCTTTTTTTCGTAAGAAGACTAGTGCCATATGGAATGACTTTGAAAGAATTATGGTAGATGGTGTTTTAAAAGTAAAATATAAAAAATATATCAAATTGTATAGTTGTGCTAGTAGTGGGAGAACTGACCATTTGAAGAGATATCAAGAGAGCCGTATTATGAGTGATGCTCGTCCTTAAAGCACTTTTAATATACAAGGAGGTAGTTTTGTAAGTAGTTTTGTATATAATTATAAAAATTAAAGAAAAACATTGGTCAAATGGATAGTTAAGGATGAATTACCTTTTAACTTATGTGAGTCTTTTAATTTTGAAGAGTATGTTCAGTTAGCCCTTCAATCTGTTTGCAGAAAAAATAGTAGATGTACATTTAGAATAGTAGCTATGATTAATTTTTTAGCAATAAAATAAAATTTGATCCAATCTTTTTCTATCCTAAATTCAAAAGTATCATTAACTTCTACTATTTGGACAGTATCTTTTGGTAGTTATTATTTTATTACTATTACTGCTCATTATATTGATAATAATTGATTATTAAATAAATATATTTTTGCTTTTCATATTTTTGATTTTCTACATTCTGGACAATAAAATTTTAATGCTATTTATCAAATTACATGTATATATGATATTAATAATAAAATTATATTTATTATGTTTGATAATGCATCTAATAATAATTCTGTTATTAGATTATTGAAAGACTCTTTGCATTCCATTCTAAATTAAAATTTATTGTATATTAGATATGCATGTCATATTTTAAATCTCTCTGTTCAATCTGACATGGGTATGGTTCAAAATGTTATTATAAATATTAGAAATATAATTTTTTTATTTAAACTTCAAGAGCAAGACTTCAAAAATTTAAGCAAATAGGTATAAATCATGATAAATATTTTAAAAAATTTAAACTTAATATAGTTACTTATTAAAACTTGATATATACAATGATACACGATGCATATCTATATAAAAATTTATTAAGTACATATATTAATGATTGTAGATTAAGTTTTATATTGACTAAACTGATTGGAATGAAGATAAAATTTAAAAAAAAAATTTAGTTAATTTTTATAATACCACTGAAATTCTTTCTGGTGTTTATTATCCAACCTCTTGTTCATTTTTACAACAAGCATATCTTATTAGTCAAAAATTTACACAATATAGATATGATGATATTTTAGAGCTTATTATTTATAAAATAGAATCTAAATGGAATGAGTATAGGGATAAGATATGTCCCATGTATAATTTAGTTGCCGTATTTGATTCACATGTTAAATTAAGTGGTGTTTTGATTTTACTTGATGTATATTGTGAAAATATGAATCTAAATCCTAAACCCACTAAAGCTAAAGTAAACCAACTTCTTCGTGATATTTATGCTTTATATGATGATAAGATTTGTGGATCTAGTGCTTCTTGTTCACAAACCTCTGTTTTTTCTTTTAGTACTTCTCGTTCATCATCTGTTTTCTCATTCATTGTGTATAGGAGACATACACATGCTTCTTCAAGTTTATTTTCATCTTTAAGTAGTGAACTTGAATTTTATTTATGAAATAATCTTCAATCTGCATATGATGAAAGTCAAATAGAAAATCTTGATGTGTTAGTATGGTAGAAAAGTATTAAAAATTAATATCCTATAATGTCCGCCATTGCATGTGATATCTTAACTGTGTCGATGTCTATAGTAGTATTGAAATCTGCTTTTAGTACAGATCGATGAGTTTTAGATGAAAAGAAGAGTAGGATGACCGGCGAAATAATTGAAATGCTGTTCTGCTTCAAAGATTGATTGGATGTCGAAGTAAGACTTCAAAATAAAGATAGACATAATACAAATTTCGATGACGATGACGATACAAATACTACTGACGATACATGACGATCAATAAGATTTTCAATTATTAAATTTTTATATTTATAATTTTTTAATTTTATTTTTTAATTATTGAGGTGAGTCACCTCAATTTTTTTTTCTTCCTCATTGTATTTGGAGGTCAGACCTAGCCCCCTCCCTCTCTTGTACTATTTTAATTGATATTAATAAACCGATAGGGGTCCATGCCAAATCCTCCACTATTACAAGATGATTTCTTATTTTTACAAAAAGATCTTACATCTATTTTTACAAAAAAAAAATCAAAAAAAATCTCCACACGGGCCGTGCCAGGCCTGGACTGGATTGTGCCGTGCCTGGCCTACAGGCCGTGCTGTGCCTAGCCCATGGGCAGTGCCGTGCTTGGCCCATGGGCTATGCCACCGTAGGCCCTTATGGGCCGTGCTAGTCCTAGACCGCGGGCCGCAAACCCCAGCCCAGTCCGGCCCCTTCTAATAGGCCATGCTTGGCACGGCCCATTTCGTGTCGGACCGAGCCGTGTAAAGGGCGGCCTGGCTCGTTGCCTATGTCTATCCGCAGCCAAGTAAGTAGCTCTTTTCAGTATCCGGTGAGCAAGAACCACCTTGTTTTGGAAGACTAAGTTATTCCTGGAAAGCTACATCTAATAAGCGATGTAAACCATCCGACTCTCCTAAATAGAGGTCGTCATCTCAGTCATACTCTATTGAACCAAGCTCAGAAAGGGCTTCAGCCAAGAATCAACCCTCGCCTCCCAAAGTTCCCCGCTTGCACGCCTCCAGATCAGCCTCGCTCTAGAGTAGTATAGAATGGCATGCGCCGTGGACTTATCCTCCAGCCCCTACGCCTCCAAATCAGTCTCGCTCTAGAATGATTGATGCTTGGACTAACATTATATTAGGAGCTAGTGACATAAAGTGGCAGATACATAGATCAAGAAGAATTAATGATGCAAAGCCCCTGACAACCTGAGAAAATTAGCAAGCAAGCCCGATGATAAAGTCTATAAAGTCTTTTCTCCCCAAGTATATGGATCTATTTTGGAAGAAACCACAATCTACCTACTCGATATAGCACCAAATTGAGCATGTTTGGTTGGGGAAAGTTGTATTCTGGAATGAAAATGAAAATTAATGATCTCCATACTGACCATTTGGTTTAGAGAAGTATTTGATTCTAATGGGATCAGAACAGTAATTTTAATCACGAACCAAACATATAAGAGCAAATGATCAATTCCAATTTTCATACCAATTTATTTCGATTTTTATTCTAATTTCAATTTTAATCATGAACCAAATATACTTTTAATGTGATCCAAACACTCAAGTGAGGAAGTGCTTTTAAGCTACTATGAGATCTAAGTGCAGAGCGAGAGTAGTAGGTTTTTTTTAGTAGCCAGCAAAACAGATAATATATTTCAACCGATCAAAATTAGACTTGTTATGGACCTTGATCTTGAATATGGCCGAGATGAACAAGAATCGGCTACAACTAATCTGGAGGAACTTAGGGAGGGTGGTCCTAGATTTAGCAAGCCATTTCGATGCAGCGAAATGATTATTTTGAAAAAATAATCTCTCCCGTGACCATAGAAGGGTCCGTTAAAAAAATCTTAATCGTCAGAATTAGATTACACTCCAAATGACAACCGTTGGCTAACTTTGCATCATAAGCATGAAAATGCAATCCACACTAGCATGATCCGTATGCATGTTTTGTGACCGATTAGTCCTCCGATATATACGACCCTTTCTTTTTCTCTATAAATAGAAAGAAAAAAGGAATCTCTCAAAAGATCTCAGGATGATCCACTAATCTATCTTACTGTTCTCTAATTTTCAACTGACTGACTCACGCATCGAGAGATTCTCGCTAGAAAATCTTTCGATCATGAACCTTTTGTAAGTCTGACTCCCAGCACCCAAAGTCATCCTTTTCAATTTCTCATCTCTACCCGAGGATCCTTCTTTCTCATCTCAATCTTGAATATGGCCGAGATGAATAAGAATCGGCTACAACTGATCTGGAGGAATTTAAGGAGAGTGGTTCTAGATTTAGCAAGCCATCTCGGTGCAGCGAAATAATTATTTTGAAAAAATAATCTCTCCCGTGGCCATAGAAGGGTCCGTTAAGAAAATTTTAATCGTCAGAATTCGATTACACTCCAAATGACAACTGTTGGCTAACTCTGCGTCATAAATATGAAAATGCAATCCACACTAGCATGATCCGTATGCATGTTTTGAGACCGATTAGGTCTTTCAGTATATATGACTCTTACTTTTTCTCTATAAATAAAAAAAAAAAAATCTCTCAAAAGACTCAGGATGATCCACTAATCTATCTTACTGTTCTCTAATTTCCAACTTACTAACTCGTGCATCGAAAGATTCTCACTAAAAAATTTTCCGATGATGAACTTTTTGTAAGTCCGACTCCCAACACCCAAAGTCATCCTTTTCAATTTCTCATCTCTACCCGAGGATCCTTCTTTCTCATTTTCTTTTGAGGAGTCTTCGGCCAAGTAGTCCATCGTCCAGCTTTCGTCCAATAAGATTAGCTCTGACCTCCAACAAACTCAACCATGTCATAACGTTTTGCTGAGATGCGCCAGAAGCTAAATTTAATGACCAGGTGCATCTTAAATCTGATTCAAACATCTCCCAAAGGGCCTTAGACGGCATCTCCAGCCGCCGACTACTTGTTTAATATTTTAAAAACCAGAGATGAACGGCAGATCTAAATGGTCCGGGGACACGTGACCCTGCCATTTTACCGAGTCCGCTGTCCGCGTTGCCCAACCGCTGATCCAGAAGCCGTGAACGCCTATCTCAAGTTACAAGGAAAAATGTTATAAAATGGAGCATGCCAGGAGGAACGCTGTTGGGAAATGGATTTAGTGTTTTTCTACCTTACCTTCTCCAACACTCACCGTGATCTTAGATGCTAAGAAAACTGCTAGATTGTCTCCTTGTGGCTCGGAACCAGACATATTGATTCGTCTTCTTCTCCTTCCGCCGAATTTATTACGGCAAGTTGATTTTGTGCAAGACAGTCAACCTGACATATAAGAAAACTTAACCAGCAATGTCTCTCTCTTTTTTTTTTGTTCTTATATGTCGCTAAAAAGTATGCGACAGATACAAGACTTATCTTAAATCTTGGACTTGCTTATAGGCGTGAACAAAATGCAAGCTGGCTAGCATGTAAAATGCTATTTGGATGCTAAAACTTATGTGTATAATATTAAGAAAAGGACCCAAAGCTTGGAGAAATCTTGACTCATTATTATTTTTTATTTTTCTTCCCTCTTTTTTGTTTTTTTCTTTTTTTTTTAATTTTTTTAATATTTTTTTTAATAAAATTATGAGGCAGCATCTGGCTACATCCATTCCCTCAAGAGAGAGAGAGAGAGAGAGAGAGAGAGAGAGAGGATATGTACGGTGCTAATTATTTCTGCCGCTATTCTAGCATGTCACACTTTCTGATCCCAATAGCGGGTCTTTGTTTTGTGCACCACGGAATAAGACTACTTCGTACGGTAATCTATTCATAGGCTACTCTGGAACGAGAGCAGCCATCTAATTAAGGTAGAACCGGATTTTCGGTGCCACAGATGCTGTTCATATTTTAAAATATTTATTCAAAAAATAATTATATCATATTTATCTAAATTATTTAAATATTTTTAAAATTTATTATTTTTTTAATATTTTAATATACGCGCAGTCATCTATTTTTTTATAGATATCTCCTAAGCATGCACAGCATCCTGTGGTATTTTTTAAGTACCACAGAGGATCCATTTTTAATTAAGATATAAAATATCCCGCAGATCGGACATGCATAACTCCTCCTATCTCTAGATCCAGTCTTTGGAGTACTCTACGATAAATAATGCAATCCAGTTTGCTGCACTATTGACCTCCACGATAAATAATGCAATCCACTGCCAAGCAGGTAGCTCTCTCCAGTATTCGATGAGCAGGAACCACCTTGTTTTGGAAAACTAAGCTGTTTTTGAAAAGATAGATTTGTTAAGCGATATAAACCATCCGACTCCCTCAAATAAAGGTCATCCTCTTAGTCATACCCTGTTTGAACCAAACTCAGAAAAGGCTTCAGCCAAGACACCCCTTGTCTCCCAAGATTGTCCGCCTGCGTGCCTCCAGATCAGCCTCGCTCTAGGACAGTGCAGAAGGGTATGCATCATGAACTCATCCTCCAGCCCTTATGCCTCTAGATCAGTCTCACTCTAGGATGACCGATGCTTGGACTAACATTATATTAGGAGATAATGACATAAAGTAGCAAATACATAGATCAAGAAAAATTAATGGCATAAATCCCCTGACAACCTGAGAAAATTAGCAAACAAGCCCGATGATAAAGCCTATAAAGTCTTTTTTTCCCAAGCATATGGATCTATTTTGGAAGAAACCACGTAATCTCCCTACTCGGTATGGCACCAAATTGAGCATGTTTGGTTGGGGAAACTTGTATTCTAGGATGAAAATGAAAATTAATGATCTCCATACTCTCCGTTTGGTTTAGAGAAGTCATTTGATTCTAATGGGATCAAGATAGTAATTTTAATCACGAACCAAACATATAAGAGAAAATAATCAATTCTAATTTTTATATCAATTTATTTTGATTTTTATTTTAATTTCGATTTTAATCATGAATCAAATATACTCTTAACGTGATTCAAACACTCAAGTGAGGAAGTGCTTTTAAGCTACTATGAGATCTAAATGCAGGGCGAGAGCAGTAGTTTTTTTCTAATAGCTAGCAAAATAGATAACATGTTTCAACCGATTAAAGTTAGACTTATTATGGACCTCGACCTTAGATATAGCCCGGATGAATAAGGAACGGCTACAACTGATCTGGAGGAACCTAGGGAGGCTGTTCCTGGATTTGGCAAGCCTTCTCGATGCAGCGAAATGATTATTTTGAAAAAATAATCCCTTCCGTGACCATAGAAGGGCCAGATAAAAAAATCTTAATCATCAGAATTCGATTACACTCCAAATGACAACTGTTGGCTAACTCCGCATTGTAAACTTAGAAATGCAATCCACACTAGCACGATCCGTCTGCATGTTTTGAGACCGATTAGTCTTCTGACGTATACGATTTTTATTTTTTCTTTATAAATAGAAAGAAAAAAATAAATCTCCCGAAAGGTCTCAAGATGATCCATTAATCCATCTTATTGTTCTCTAATTTTCAGCTGATTTATGCATGAAAAAGTCTCCACTAAAAAATCTTCCTGTTGCGGCCAATCGCCTCGTCGTCTGATCGTCAGGAAGCGTGCACCTGCAAAATGAAGTCCGCACTGACCGGAGGCGGCTCCGACGGGGACCCTCCGACGGTCAAGTCAGAGAGGTGACTGGGCAACAGTGAAATGTAGACAGAGGGCTCTTATCGAGAGAGAGAGAGAGAGAGGAGCGAGCCTGTGTTTTTGGAAGAGACGGAGCGGATCGATCCCTCGCATTGTTGCCTTCCTCGGTTTAAATAGTGGAGCACGATATGGCGCCGTCATTAATGGCGCGGACAAGTGAGGAACTGTCAACTCACTGTGGACTGTCAGAGTTGCCGTGAAAATGTCACGTCGCCGTGCGGCTGTCAAATCACCAGGGTTGACAATGCCCTCGGCGGGACAATGCCCCTAGGTAGCCGTGCCGTATGTTGCCGTCAGAGCTGACAAGGTCTGGCGGCTGTACGGCGGTCGGAGGAGTCGGCCGACCCTAGGTCGGTGGCCAACTGAGTGGCGTCGGGCACCTCCGTTGGTCGGTGAGCCTTTCGTGAGTCGGCCATCGGACCTCCAGGTTCAGTCGGTCGGGGAAAGGTGCGCCCGACGTATCTTCAGTCGGTCGTGAGCCGATAATTAGCCGGTGATGGCATCCGTCAGTCGGTCGCCCCGACCGACGATCGGTCGGTCGGAGTCGTCCGTCGGTCGGGCTGCCAGTCGGTCGGGCCGCCAGTCGGTCGGGCCGCCAGTCGGTCGGTCGGGCCGTTAGTCGGTTGGGCCGCCAGTCGGTCGGGCCGCCAGTCGGTCGGGCCGCCAGTCGGTCGGTGGGTATCCCCCAACAGTTGCCCCCCTCCACTCCTAAGTCGGGTGGTGAGCTGGCCGATGCTTTCGTTCGGGCAGCAATCCCGGACGACTGGGAGTGGATTCGTCGTATGCATAGATCCGACCGTACTCCTGGCTGATCCGATGTCAGACGCCTCATAAATGCCGAGCGATCCGGACGTCTAGTCGGTGTCAGAAGTCATGTCGGCGTCAGACGTCAGACGTCGCGTCTTGTCGTCGTCAGACGTTACGTCGGTGTCAGAAGATCGGGCGCCGGACGATACGGCGTCAGACGACCGAATATTCGGCACCGATCGCGGGAGTATGGGCCGCTGTCTGGCATCCCATCGAGAACGTGAATCGGTGCAGGCGCATAAATGCGGAACCGCACCCCTGCGTGCCGCGTGTCGAGGGTAGTTGGCCGGCGCCCCCCGCATTTAATGTGGGCGGTGCGGCCGTCCCGGGACGGGGCGTGCCGAATCTTCCGCCAACCGACGGGCGCCACGCGTCGTGAATCTGCGGGTCTTCGGTCGGCGCGGAAGCATCTCGGCCGTCGGTCGGCCCTATATATATAGGACCTCCCGGACCCATGACCCACATTTGCCATTTTGCTGGAGAAACTCTGTCCGGGCGATTTCTCAGTCGTCGCGGGCAGAGCTTTCTTGTTTCCGGAGAGATTCATCTGGTTCGTGGTCCCATCTTCTTCTTCTTCCTCTTCTTCTCTTCATTCGGTTCCGGTGCAATGACCAGGAAACTGACTCAGGGAGCTCGGTCGGGGAATCCGACCGACGACTCCCGATCGGCTCCGGAAGATGAGGCCTCCTCGCTTTCGGGGCCGAATGTCGATCGGCTTCGGGAGCAATATCGCATCCCGGAGCAGTTTCGGCTCTCTGCTCCAGGGGCCGGCGGTCGGGTTAACAGCCTCCGCCCGGCGATCTGGCGCTGTATGTCGAAGACCTTCGCGCGGGTCTTCGGCTTCCAATTTCGGAGTTTGTCCGGAATTTATTAGATTATTACGGACTCTGTCCGGCGCAACTGGCGCGAACTCTGTCCGTCTGATCATCTCCTTCGCGTTGTTGTGTCAGCTCTTGCCGACCAACCCTCGCATTTCACTCTTCCGGGCATTCTTTGTGCTCCGACCCACCCTAAAGCCCGAGGGTGGTGGCTCTTCAACCCCGGAAGGGTCTTGCCTTTCATCACCGATCTTCCATCATCCATTCATAGGTGGAAGAATCAGTTCTTTTTTGTTTCCTCCTCATCTCCTTGGGGCTTCCCTTCCCGCTGGGGTGTGCCCCGAACCAAAGCCAACGACAACAGCCGGGTGGAAGCGGACGACCGGGAGGACTTCCACCGACTGAAAGACATGTCCGGTCCCGAAGCAGAGGGAGCTTGTTACGAACAAGCTCTCTATGATGCCGGCTTGAGTCTGGTCCCCCGAATAGGTATCGCTCGATCCCCCGGTCTTTCTTTTTGTTCGGCTCTTGGTCCGGGTCCTTAACATTTTTGTCGGTATTGCAGGGACACCACCAAGGATGCGACCGACAGACGTCGAGATTCGGCGGTTCGCGATGAGGAAGAGGCCAGCATCGGGGGCCGGTCCTTCGCGCCCCCCGAAGAACCTGCTCCAGCCGACCGACCGTCGAGGCATCGGTGACGACCAGTCGGAGCCGGTAATAGCCTCGCGGCTCCGATGGTCCACATGGAGGAGAGGCCGACTGAGGAGGCGGTCGAGGGAACATCGGCGGCTTCGCCGGTGCGGTGGAGCCGGATGACGTTCGGGAAACCGAGCATTGTCGGCGGCGTCCGTTGGCGCAACGAGGGGCGCTGGGTCGAACTCAAGCGTCCCCTCGTGCCGGTGCCGTCGATCGGGGCAGTCGATCGGGGGAAAGCCCCGATGGAGCCCGCGGAGGAGGATAGATCGGGGAGCCGCTCAGTGCCTCCCAGCGCACATTACCCCGAGGGTGCGTCGGCGTTGGCCGA
>NC_026001.2:5351993-5427655 GCF_000442705.2 Elaeis guineensis
GAATCATGAATGCGACTGAGGTCGCATTGTGCGATAGACGGTGGCAAGCCGAATATCCTTCGACCGGCCGTAGCTCGGTCGGGAGTCGCGACGTCGGTCGCGCAGGCATTTCGCCTTTCTTTGGTCGGGCCCGATCGGCGTGTTAGCCGATGGTCTGGCCCGAAAGTTCGACCGTAGAAGGAGTGTCAACTCCCGTCAATACAGATGCATCGGTCCTCGTAAGAGTCCGATGTGTCGTCGAAGGAGTGTACTCCCGTCCATATGGATATCGGTCCTCGTAAGAGTCCGATGCACACCGACGATAGGTCGTCGGTTTCAGGCGGATACCAAGTCCAAGTCGGCATGACGGGCTTGACCTTGGTGAACGTCGATCGTTAGTCGAAGAGTTAAAAACTCCAAGATTTCAAACTGAATTTGTATTCCGACTGGTCAAGTACAAAGTTCATTGGTAGTATAATTTCAGATTGTCGGCGCTCCATGTCTGGGGAATGGGTTTTCCTTCAAGGTCTCCAGTCGGTAGGCTCTCGGACCATAGGTGTCTGCTACCTTTGTAGGGCCTTCTCAGTTTGGAGCCAACTTCCCTTGGTCCAGGGGCTTCGAGACCTCTGCCTTCCTCAGGACCAAGTCGCCAGGCCTGAAGAGCTTTGGTCTGACTTTGGCGTTGTAATACCGAGCAACCTTCTGTCGGTACGAAGCCATGCGAATTTGAGCCTCGTTTCGTAGTTCGGGAGGAGGTCTAGTCGCTCTCCGACAATCGGAGTTGTCCGACTTTGGTACCGCTCGACCCTTGAAGACGGCAGTCCAATCTCGAGCGGGATCATGGCCTCCATTCCATAGGCCAAGCTGAAAGACGACTCTCCGGTCGGAACGCGGGGGGTCGTTCGGTAAGCCCACAGAACGGAGCCTAGCTCGTCGACCCAGAGGCCTTTGGCTTCATTCAGTCGGATTTTGAGTCCGTGGAGTAAGGTCCGGTTGGTCACCTCGACTTCGTCGTTGGACTGTGGGTGTCCGACTGAAGTCAGTCGGTGCGTGATGTGGAACCTTGCGCAGAAATCTCTGAAGTCTTGGTTGTCGAATTATCGTCCATTGTCGGTGATGATGGTATGCGGCAACCCGAACCTGAGGATGATGGATTTTTGGACAAAGTCCTCCATCTTCCGCTCGGTGATCTGCGCCAAGGGTTCGGCCTCCATCCATTTGGTGAAGTAGTCGATGGCGACAACTATGAACTTTCTCTGACCCGACGCTGGAGGAAAAGGACCGAGAATGTCGACCCCCCACTGAGCGAAGGGCCATGGAGCGACAATAGGAGCGATTTGGCTGGCCGGTTGGTGTTGCACGTTGGCGTACTTCTGACAAGGTTCGCACCTCCGGACCAACTCGACTGCGTCCTTCCTCATGGTAGGCCAGTAGTAACCTTGTCGCAGGACCTTGTAGGCCAGAGACTTGCCCCTCAAGTGATTCCCGCAAATTCCTTCGTGCACTTCTCGGAGAGCATAGTCGGCGTCGGCCGGTCCCAAACACCTAAGCAAGGGGAGGGAGAATGACCTCTTGTAGAGTCGGCCGTCCATGATTACATATTGGGAGACCGACCATCGGAGCCGCTTGGCCTGCGTGGGATCCTCGGGGCCGATCCCGTCAGTCAAATACCGAACGATCGGGTCCATCCAGCTTGGTTCGGACGTTAGTTATAGCACCTCGTCGATCCGGTCGACACTCGGGTGCTCGAGGTTCTCCACGAACGTCCGACCCAAAGAGTCGAAAGCCGAAGTCGCCAGTCTGGAGAGTGCGTCGGCACGGGCATTCTCCGACCTAGGGATGTGGGAAATTTTAAAATACCTGAGGCGTGCTACGAGGTCCTTCACTTTCTGAAGGTATCTGACCATGGTCGGATCTCGCGCCTCGAATTCGCCCTTGACCTGCCCCACGATCAGTTGAGAGTCGGAGAATGCCCGGAGGCTATCGACGCCCAGTTCCCTCGCCATCCTCAAGCCAGCGAGGAGTGCTTCGTATTCGGCTTGGTTGTTGGAGGCCTTGAAGTCGAATCGGAGGGCGTACTCGGTGACCACCCCATCTGAATTTGCGAGCAGGAGCCCGGCCCCGCTCCCCTGAGCATTTGAAGCTCCGTCGATGTGCAGTACCCAGGTGGAGATCGGATCTGGCTCGGAGACCGCGTCTCATCCTGGGTCCGTAGCTCCCGACCCTTGGTCGGTTGTCGGGCACTCGGCGATGAAGTCGGCCAAGACCTGAGCCTTCAAGGTAGGCCGCGGTCAGTACTGAATGTTGAACTCGCTGAGCTTCATCGCCCACTTTGTCAGTCGTCCAGATGTATCCGGTCGGTGCAATATCGCCCTCAGGGGCTGGTTGGTGAGCACCACTATGGCATGAGCCTGGAAGTATGGACGGAGTCGTTGCGCGGAGACGGTCAGGGTGAAAATCATCTTTTCTGTCTCCGAATATCTGACTTCAGCACCGTGGAGCACCTTGCTGGTATAGTAGATAGGCTGATGGGTTCGGTTCTCATTTTCTTGGACGAGCACCGAACTGACCGCCTCAGAGGATGTGGCCAAGTAGAGATACAAGATCTCCCCGACCTGCGGCTTTACGAGCAGCGGTGGGGAAGCCAAGTACTTCTTCAGATCTTCGAAGATCCGTTGGCACTCATCCGACCAAGAAAAACCATTTGTCTGGTGCAAAGTTTTGAAAAACGGGAGGCACCTTTCAGCTGATCGAGAAATGAATCGGCTAAGAGCGACGATTTTTTCGTTCAGCTGTTGGACCTCCTTCTTGGTGTTCGGATGACGCATGTCGAGGATCGCCTTTATTTTCTCAGGGTTGGCCTCAATTTCTCTCTGAGAAATGAAGAATCCGAGGAACTTCCCTTAGGTCACCCCAAAAGCGCACTTGGTCGGATTGAGCTTCATTCGATGTCGTCGTAGAGTGCGGAAGGTCTCCTCGAGATCCCGAACATGATCCGGGATCTACGTACTTTTCACCAGCATGTCGTCCACGTACACCTCCATGTTGCACCCGATCTGGTCTTTAAAGACCTTATTGACAAGTCGCTGGTAGGTGGCGCCGGCGTTCTTCAGTCCGAAGGGCATCACCCGATAACAGTAGAGGCCCTTGGGAGTCACGAAGGCGATATGCTCCTCGTCTTCAGGCGCCATCCGGATTTGGTTGTGTCCGGCGAAGGCATCCATGAAGTTAAGCAGTCAAAATCCAGACATCGCATCCACCAGCTGGTCGATCTTCGAAAGTGGAAAGCTATCTTTTGGGCAGGCTCGGTTCAGGTCGGTATAGTCGATGCAAATCCTCCACTTTCCGTTGGCTTTTTTGACCATGACAATATTGGCGAGCCAATCGGGATACGTGGATTCTCGGATGAAGCCCGCTTCGAGTAGCTTGTCCACTTCTTCGTCGATGGTCCTCTGTCTCTCTGGAGCGAAGGACCTTTTCTTCTGCCTCACCGGCCTCATCGTCGGGTCGATGTTGAGTCGGTGGGTTATTGTCTCTGGGGGGATGCCCGACATATCCGCTGTCGACCAAGCAAATATGTCGGCATTGGCCGTCAGCAGCTCCGTCAATCATCGTCGTTCGGGGTCGGGCAATTGAGACCCGACCCAAACCTTCCGGTCAGGATTTTTCGCTATCGGGATCGACACGAGCTGCTCGGCCGGCGAACCCCATTCTTCCTCCTCCCGCTGGTCCATCTTGTCGATCGTCAGGGAGCCCCTCAACTCATCGTTTTGAGCGGAGATCTGGAAGCATTGTCGGACGAGCTGTTGATCCCCGCGCATCTCCCCGACCCCATTTTTGGTCGGGAACCGAACGAGGAGATGGTACGTCGAGACGATTGCCTTGAGGGCATTTAGTCCGGACCGTCCAAGTATGGCGTTGTAGGCCGAAGGCACTTGGACGACCGCAAAAGTTAAGTGGACCGTGCTTTGCCGTGGTTCGGTGCCGGCCGTCACAGGCAGGGTAATTTCTCCTTCCGTCGTGACAGCGTCCCCGGCAAAGCCGATCAAGGGCATAGAGACCCTCTTAAGTCGGTCGGTTGACAGTTGCATCCGGGAGAAGGTCGAGTAAAACAAAATATTTGTCGAACTTCCATTATCAACAAAAATTCTTTTTACATCATAGTTTGCTATTGTTGCCGAAACAGCAACAGCATCGTCGTGGAGAGTTTGGATGCCCCGAATGTCTTCCTCCGTAAAAGTGATTACGTCGTCCGGGCGCGGCTTTTTCGTCGGCTCCCCTCTCGCAGATGTCCCCGAGCCCAGCCGCTTTGAGATCATATTGATGACCCCGGCCGTCGGCTGATTAGTCGCCGCTTCTTCAGTCGGCTGGGGTCGTCGGTTGGCAACTGGTTGGGTCGGCGGTTTCTTCCAAAATTTACCGAGATACCCCCGACGGATGAGGGCTTCGATCTCATCCTTAAGCTGGATGCACTGCTCGGTGTTGTGGCCGTGATCTCGGTGAAATCGGCAGTACTTCCGACGGTCGAGGCCTTTTGCCTTCAGAGGCGGAGGCCGTCGCAGGTATTCTTCCCCCTCAATCTTCATTAGAATCTGCGCACGAGGAGCGGAGAGAGGAGTGTAGGAATCATACCTGGGGCGTGTCGGCCTTGGAGTCTGTTGTCGGGGTGACTTTTGGTTTCGTCGGGGTGGCGAGACCCGACTATCGGTAGGGGGCCTGCTGGGTTCGGCGGGTTTCCGACCTTTCCTCCGCTTCTCCTTCGGGCTTCTGGATTCGGCCGAGCGTCGGTCGGAAGCTCTTTCGTCCGCGCGCATGTACTTGTATGCGCGCTCCAGTAGCTCGGCATACGTCCGGGGGAGGGTCTTGTCCAGAGAGTAGGTGAATCGGGACGCCCTCAGCCCCCGTTTCATGGCTGAGATAGCCATGTCTTCGTTGAGGTCCCGGACCTCAAGCGTGGCCGTGTTGAATCGCGCCACGAAGTGTCGGAGCGTCTCATTTTCTTCCTGTTTGAGGGAGAAAAGGCTGTCCGATGTTCGCGGCGGCTTCCGGCTGGTGCTGAAGTGGGCCACGAAAGAGTGCTCGAGCTGCCCGAAGGAGTGGATACTTCCCGATCGGAGACTGGAGTACCAGGCCCTGACAGCCTTGCGGAGTGTGACGGGGAAGCCGATGCAAAAAAGAGCGTCGGTTGCCCCTTGGATCGTCATGAGAGCTTTGTAGCTCTCAAGGTGGTCGATTGGATCGGTGGAGCCGTCGTATGGATCCACGTGCGGCATCTTGAACCGACTGGGAATCGGTTCGTCGAGAACTAGTCGGGAGAGAGGTTGGGCAGTCTGGAAGTCGACGTCGTTCGAAGACTTCTGACCGTCCACCTGCAACTGCGCAAGCCGACGGTCGATTTCCTCGAACCTGCGCTCGTAGTCGTCCGTCCGTCGGTGCTGGGAGACCCCAGGAGTGGAGTCTCCGAAAGATTCCGATAGGGAGGCGGACGGTGTTCGCGGTCGCTTCTTCTTCCTCGCCCGTTCCAGCAGGGAAGGAGAGGGCTGCTGGGACCGTCGGTCATCGCGCCATGGCCGTCCCTCCTCCTCTCCGTGGGAGCGCTGTTGCGGGCGCTCGCACGGAGGCGATGGGGATCGGCGCGGGCGTCGGCGGCTGCTCCTGGAGGGCATCGGACGGGCCGCCGATTGTTGCTGGAGGCTTTTGATCGCGTCCGTCAGTACGGTCATCTACCGTACGATGGCCGCGATCTACGCCTCCGTGGTCACCGCGGGGTGTGGAGAGCTTGGCTCCGCCGCTGAGGGTGGCGGGGAGGCCTCTTCCCGGCGGGGAGAGCACCTCGCTGACCCGGTGATCCTCGATCGTTGGGCTCTTGTCTTCGTCATTGTACCCCTACCTGGCGCGCCAATCTGTTGCGGCCAATCACCTCGTCGTCTGATTGTCGGAGAACGAGCGCCTGTAAAAAGGGAAGTCCACACTGACCGGAGGCGGCTTCGGCGGGGACCCTCCGACGGTCAAGTCAGAGAGGTGACTGGGCAACAGTGAAATGAAGACAGAGAGCTCAATCGAGAGAGAGAGAGAGAGAGAGGAGCGAGCCTGTCGTTTCGAAGTCGAGAAGTGGAGGGATCCCCTGCATTGTTGCCTTCCCCGATTTATATAGTGGAGCACGGTATGGCGCCATCATTAATGGCGCGGACAATTTGAGGAATTGTCAACTCACTGTAGACTGTCAGAGTTGCCGTGAAAGTGTCATGTCGCCGTGGGGCTGTCAAATCACTAGGGTTGACAATGCCCTAGGCGGGACAATGCCCCTAGGTGGTAGTGCCGCATGTTGCTGTCAGAACTGACAAGCTCTGGCGGCTGTATGGCGATCGGAGGAGTCGACCGATCCTAGGTCGGGGGCCAGCTGAGTGGCGTCGGGTGGAGATTCGGGCCCCTCTGTTGGTCGGCGAGTCTTACGTGAGTCGGCCATCGGACTTCCAGGTTCAGTCGGTCGGGAAAAGTATGCCCGACCGACACTTCCTCGGTCGGTGATGGGCCGTTAATTGGCCGGTGATGGCGCCCGTCAGTCGGTCGCTCCGGCTGTCGGTCGGTCGGTCGGTCTCTCCGGCCGTCGGTCGGTCGGTTGGTCCCTCCGGCCGTAGGTCGGTCGGTCGGTCCCTCCGGCCGTTGGTCGGTCGGTTGGTGGGTATTCCCCAACAACCTTAAACCAAACACATCTTGCTCATCATCATGTTAACTCATTGGCGAACATTATTGATTCTATTAGCTTCTAATATGATCTCCGATCAGCAGAAATCCATAACCTCTTATACACTCTGGTGCATTTGGAACTCAAAGAACAGCAACCTTTTTCAAGGTTCCCAGCATTACTACTCTACCATATTTTCCTCGGCCCTCAGGCATGCTTTAGAATTTGCGTCCATAGCGAATAGTGCATCCTTGACCAATGATTCACAGCTCTGGGCTACCGACGGCTCTGCGAGCCCATTCTCATTCTCACCTACCTTTGTGTCTTGGGTACCCCCTCCCTGTGACCTTGTCAAGATAAACTTTGACGCATCTTGGGTGGCTGGCAGGTCTGGTCTTGGATACATCATCCCGAATCATTATGGGATTGTTCTTCTGGTATTTCCTCTGCTTCATCCGTGCCCGAGGCTGAACTACAAGCCACTTGACGTGCCATGACCACAATGGTTTACCTTCTTGGCTGGAGGGTGACTTATCGACTGTCATCAATTGGATCAGGACACATCTCAACAAACAATGTTTTTACATGAACAACACTCCTACTCTATCTCTGTTATCTGATATTATTCATTGATGTTCGATATTGGATGCCTTCAAAATCTCTCATGTCCTACGTGAAGCTAAGCAGCCAGCGGATCGTCTCGCATGCTTTCACCGTCATCAAGAGTTTGCCTCAACTTCGCTACTGCCGCAGTCTATTCGTAATGTTGTTTTTGCTGATTTTGCTGGGACTGTATTTTTCAGACGCTAGTTTATTTTCAGCATCTTTTCTGTTTTCTTGGGCTTTGTCCCTTTCTTGTACCCAAAAAAAAAAAACAACCAGCAAAGGAGGAGTATTTCCGCTTTTTGTGCTCACACTCAAAAAATGCAATTTTTTTTTGAATGAAATTTATACACTATTAATACATTTGATTTGACAATTCACAAGAAAAACATAATTTAATTGATATTATAAAGTAAAAGTCTTGAAACGTATACTAATATAATTATGATATAATAGTGACATGGTTAATATGTTGGGGTTATTACTTGGTGCCAAAGCCTTGAATCGACAAAAGTAATGGATTGGGTTCAAGTCCTTAGATAGCCGCTTCATTTACATAGAAGAAGGTTGGTTTTATCTAGGGCTGAGAGTGGGCCAGGTCGGACTGGGCCATATCTCTGTCCGTGCTTGATCCGAATTTTTTTTTTCAGATTTTGAACTGATTTTAGGCCCAAAATTTTTTCATCGGACCAGGTCCGAACTCGATTGGCTAGCTCACGACCCACACCATCTTTTAAATTTTTTTTTAAAAAATCTCTAAATCCTAACTCATTACGACTACGACAACGATGATGCCTGTTGGGTCTCTGGTGACGACCATGACCTTCTAGAGCTCGAGCTTGGCCTGATCGGTGTTGAAGATTTCGACGAAGGTAGCGCCAGTCTCAAGAGATCGGAGACGGCTAGTGTATTCGATGAACTGATTTGAATCTGGTGGAAGCAAATTCTATAAAAGCATAGCACAATGTCGCACTTTTGGTTGTCGTTCGGCATCAATGGCCCATCCGCCACCTCCATCGGAGGTGGTCTGATCTCCAAAGCCGACCGAATGTGGGTAGTGAGGAGCTAGGCAGTGAGAACTGGGCAGCAGTTGTTGCGGTCGAGACTAGCGCAAGCCTCGCCAACATTGTCGAAAGCTCATCGGAGAGGTCGAGGTAGCAGGTCAAGATGACTTGGGCTCGATCAAGAGAGACTAGGGCTTAGGGGTGATCAAGGGAGATTCTGGCTTAGGGACGGTCACTCGACCAGGGCAAATCTCAGAGCATATGCATGATGGATAGTGTACCATCAAAAATTGATGAAATACAAGGGGTCGCATGGTGTGTTATGCACTGGGATTTGTTAAAATTGGATTGGATTTTGGGCTCGAGCCCGAGCCGAGCCAAAGGTACAATTGAGCCCAGTCCGAAAGATAAACGGACTTTATAATGAGACTCAAGTCTGACCTGAACTATTTCGGATCTATTTCGAAGTCAAGCCCGAAATTAAGTTAGCCTGATAGACCTGGGCCGACCCGAGCCCAGTTCAGCCATAGTTTTGTCTCAGTTCACCTCTTCTAGGATCTTAAATTTTCAAGACCATAATTGAGTAACGGCCTTTTTACATAGTCAAAATATAATATCAACAAAATAAAATTTAAAAAGATTCCATTCCTAATTTGATGGCAAAATATATGCGTCTTGTTACATTAAATTTCAAACGAATCTGTATATATAGAGAAATGTTTGAAAAAAATCTGAAATTTAGTTAATAGAGTGGGAAGTGTTTCCAGAGGTGCTTGATAATTACACATACTTTTATGACTTGCATTAAAATTCAATTTCAAAAATATGCACAAGTACAAAGGCAACAAGAAATATTCGATAAGCAATAAGGATGAGGGAACATCGACGTGGTTAAATGGTGAAGTCAGGAAGAAAAGAGTGAGAAATTGGCAATCAAAGGTGGTCCATATTTGCATCATGTAAGTTTGAAATGGTTCAGATATATGCAATGAAGACCGCAGATAATCCCAATTATGAAATAATTTATCCAAGTTGGATGAAGGGCCTTGAAAGATAAAACTAATGCATAAAAAAAAAGTTTGTAAAAAAATGGAATGACATTCTAATACAAGATATTGGCAAACAAGGATTGGTTCTATAAATATGTTGCTAGTAAAATTAACTCACCATTTTTTTTAAAAAATAATCTAGAACAGGGACACCCATTGGCATTACAAATATTTTGATTTCTAGACTGGATCTAATTTAAGGAATCAAAATTTGTTATTACCCAGATCTAAAGTTTGCATGAACAACATTCATTTCAGTTATTCTTATTGCATTAACTCAATGGCGATGCCCATTCATTTTAGAATAAAAATCATAAAGGGCGGGCACCGAAAAAGAAAATATAGGCGGACCTTCTATATCATCATAATTTTTTTCTAGTACCCATTCTAAAATATAAGCCCAAAAATCAAGAATTTCTTCTACTAATGGAGATGTGGGTCTGATGATTAAAAAACTAAAGAAAAAGATTATGTGTGGTATCCTCTGTTTTTCTTATCAAATCTCTCCATTCGTTATCTTCCTTATCAAACCATCTCTCCTATTTATGAGATCTTTCTTCCTCTTTGTAAGTTTCTTTCTCATCCTCTAAATTTCTTTCTGTGTCTTAAATATCTCCATACTGGTACCAATTAATATCATATTTTAAAAAATATATATCAATTGACCTAGAGATATGTATGGCATGTTAAATGATTCAATTTGTTTAGTATGTATCAACTGATCATAGTGTGCATTAGCAAAAAGATATTTTGAAAACTATCTATCGATTTAGATGGAAGTACATATTGGATCACTATGAGATGTATATTAGAGAAGTTTATAGTATGTATCAGAAAATCAAAAACTATAGATCACTTAACCATAGAGTACATATTGATAAACATGATATTCTGAAAACTATGTATCAATTTGTTTGTAGATACATATCGAGTTACTAAATGACTAATTTACTAAATATATATTATTTGATCATGTACTGTATATTGATGAACATCATGTTCTAAAAATTATGTATTGATTTGCTTAAAGATTGTATTGTTAGATGACTAATTTGCTTAATATATATCATCCAGTATTATATTTTGTTTGAAATATTGATAGGAGATCCTTCAGTTAAAAATCTCATATTCAAGTTTTAGACTACCCCGTAAATGGATGCGGATTTTATCTTTCCCCCGATAGAAGAGTCACCTTTTGCAAAAATCCACCATTGAATCATGCAATGGTAGTTTGGAGATCTATGCAGATATACGAAGGAAAAGGTTCTAAGTGTTTTGAGATCTGTGTATGGCACGGTCCAGCAGTCAACGTCGTGAAGGATCAATCATTCTTCATATGAGAGATACAACCCAAACCCACCAAGAAATACATCCACCCGTCATTGTCTCTGGAATCCACTTGTCCAAAATGATTGCATACATGATAGCAATGTATGCGATGTACACGTCCACAATCTTCCGACACGTACTATACTAAGTATCTGGTTGAGCGCGTTCCAACAAAAGAATCATAAGCTACACCAAACCCAATCGACCACATGGCACATTGGAGTTTTGCGTTGCTGACTGTCGCCCCTGATACTATGATTTTGGGTGGAGAAATTATTGCCCGGACCATGCCCAGATAGACCAGCAGCACGAATCTTGAAGGATATGCATGGTGGATAACGTGCAATCAGGACTTTATGAAATACAAGGGTTAATGCGGTGTGTTATCCACCATTGGATTTGGATGGTCTACCTACATATGATCCAAGCAATAATTTCTCTTGTGGACGAAGCCCAATAGACTGTAATTATATAATGCAAGCCCAGTAAACAACAACCAACTAACAAAATATATATTGATGCAGAGAATACGTTGTTTCGCTTCAACCTCTCTCGAGGATAGACCAAATTATCATGATCGACCGAGTTATCTTGAGAACAGACGACCCAAAATAATGATCACGTCAGCTCACGATACTCAATAGCAGTTATATCCAAAATTATTATCCAACCACCATCATATGGATAATGAGCTTGAAATCGCTGAAGGATGTGCTAGTTGTTGCATCCTATTTAGACAACATTTTAATGATGAGGCATGATCACTCCACGTGCGATTGCTATGAAAACGACCATCAAGCCCCTCTATAGATAAAGGAGGTGGGGGGTTCTCAAAAGTCTGCCGAGCCCCTTGTGTATTCTCATTTTTTTTTCATTTTTTTTTTTATTGTTTTTAGATTCGTAGTTAACCTACGCATTAGAGAGTTCTCCATCGAAAAAACTATAGCAAGAAAATTTCTTTGCAAGTCTAATCTTTAACTCAAGAGACTTGACGGCCACAATGGCCTCAGCATAATTCGGTCCATCCACCCCAATCTGATCTTGGGAATCTGCGGCACATATCTTAGTGATCCCTATGCACCATCTTGTAAGATCGAAGCACAAAATAAGGAACCAAGGTAATATTTTTGAGGATCTTGTTGCCACTGAAATATGGTCCGATGTCGGTGCCGAGGAAGTTGTAAAGTTGGAGAGCTCGATGGGTCATCCACTCAGATTGTAGGGTCGGTCTAGGATTACTGTCGGTATTGAAGCTACCGTGGAAGAGGTGGATGATATCAGTTGTATTTGATCCGGTGCTCTTGCATCTGATCTTACTTGGAACAGAAAACACGAAAATCCACTTACCAAAGAGTATTCAATGGAGGGCCCTCCAATGCCTGCATCATGCGCTAATCCCAAGAAAGAAAGGAGTTTTGAGATAAGAAAAAAGGCAGCATGGTGGTAGGTTTAAGAAGAACTTACTGGAAAGGCTTTCAGGGATGTGCTTTACAAAGTCGAGAGCCGGCGTCTGTTGCCGAGTCAATTGGGCATGCGTTGGCTGTCAGACAAATATGCGAGTGCGTTCTTCGGGCGAGATGCGCATGTTGTGATCTGCGGATGGTTCGCGCGTCGCACATATTAGGAAACTTTTTGCGATCGTGAGCCGATCGCCAATTGAAGGAGAATTTGAAATTTGAAGAATCCTTCGCTTATCCTTTAGATCCGCCGCATGGCAGACCCTCGATGATTGCTTTGCGGCTATATAGCAATTTCTCATTGGTCGGCCTACCATGTCAGTTGTAGTTGGCTCTGAGACAATACCAAATCCTCATCTCATCCCAATATGATGGTGCCTCCTTAGGTAATTGGCTTCCGAGGGTCGAATTTTTGTTCAAAGCACCACGCAAGATCTAATTCTTATCCTGTGTCACCTCATTCCAGAATCCATTTCCCGCGTACTTGTAATTCCATAAATAGGTTTTCCACTGTGCGAGTCCTGGGGCGTATCAAGCACGACATCTGCAGACAAAGTCCCCAGGTGTGATAAAACGCAATAAAGAGCTCAAAAGTTTGTCAAGCCAGATTGATGTATAAGTCGTACCTCCATACAAAATACCGTAAGCATGTTACCACTTTGGGAACGCATGGTGATGCCATTTCATCACTTGCATAAAGTTGCTCTCAGAAGTAAAAAGATTCTAATATACAATGACTTCAGCGGTGAACTTTCATGAACCGAATACGAGGCTCATCATATTATCCTTTTATTGGGCAACATAATTTTGGATTTCTCACTTTCTTTCCTTCCTTCCTTAATTTTCCACTGAAGTATATGTGCTGTTTCTCACCAAAAAAGATAAAAATGTGTTGTTGAGAGTGGGATTTTAACCCACACGTGCACGGTCCGAAAATTTAACATGATCTTCAGTAACATGTCACCAAACCAGCAGAACTGTTGCGTGGAATATAGGGCACAAACCTTGCTTGGCCTAAAAAATTTGGTGGAAGCATTCACGGCACATGCAGAGGGGGTGATGGTGGTAATATCCGCAAAGCAGGTGGCAGCACGTACAGCCGAAAAAGAAGAAACCGACTCCTCTATGGGAGTTCTTTTCTCAAATAATGCGAAAAAAAAATTTTTTTACCAAAATATATCAAAACGAAACTTATTTACCAAACTAATGCAAAAGGTAAAAACGCCATTTTGAATGGCGTTTTTTCCCCTTCCACGTCAGCCCCTGTTTCCACGTTGGCATTGTCCGAAAAAAAAAAAAAATAGAAAAACGCCATTTGGAATGGCGTCTTTAAAAACGCCATTTTGAATGGCGTTTTTAAAAACGCCATTCAAAATGGCGTTTCTCAATTTTCCCCCCGCAAAAAATCGTGGGAAAATGGAAAATTTTATTTTTTAAATTTTGGAATTAGTAAATAAATTAAAAAATTAATTTGGATTGAAATATAAAATATAAAGATTTTAATTTATAATTAATTTAAAAAATTATAAGAAAAAAAAATTATCATAGAAAATAAAAAAAAGAGAAAGAAATATGAAAGAAATGAAAATATTATTTCAAATTACTTTCGGAAATTAAAATTAATTTATTTTAAAAAGATTCCAAAAATTTTTAAGAAGAGGGTTAAAAAATTTTATAAAAACATAAAGAATTGAAGAAAATAGAAATTATAATTGAAATTGAATAACAAAGTTTATAATTTTTAATTTTAAGAAATAAGAATTATAATTGTAAATGAAATTAAAAATTTTATTGTAAATAACTAAATAAATTTAAATATAAATTTTTAAAGTATTTTTTAAATAAAAGAAAAAAAATACTAATAGAATATAAAAAAGATAAAAGTGGAAAAAAATTAAAATTAAAATATAAAAATATAGAAATTATAAAGTAGATTAGAAAAAATATATCATAAAATAATAAAATTAAATTGAATTAATTACAATTTTTTTGTTAGGGTATTTTATAAATGTGACTTAAAAAAATTAAATTTGAAATAAATTTTGATAAAAAAATACATTAAAAAGTTAAAAAATTATGAAAAGTTAAAAAGTTGAAAAGTGAAAATTTTTAAAAAGTCACCAAAAATAACAAATATAAATTTATAACCAAAAAAAATGTAATGTTTAATTGAAATAAAAATATTTTTTAAATATATTTTATAAGAATAAAATTAATTAAATTTAAAAAATTTTCAAATAAAATTTGAAAATGACCTAAAAAAATTTCATAAAAAGATAAAAAATTGAAAAAAATAGAAATTTATAAATAATCAAAGAACAAGCATTATAATTCAAAATTTAAAAGAAATAAAATTTTAAATATTAATTGAAATAAATATATTATTTAAAATTACTTTCGAAAATTAAAAAGTAAATTTATTAAAAAGATTCAAAAAATTTTTAAAAGTAGGGTTAAAAAATATTATAAAAATATAAAGAATTGAAAAAAAATAGAAATTATAATTGTAATTGAAGAACAAAGTTTATAATTTTTAATTTTAAGAAATAAGAATTATAATTGTAAATGAAATTAAAAATTATATTTTAAATAACAAAATTAATTTAAATATAAATTTTTAAAAATTATTTTAAATAAAAGAAAAAAAAATACTAGTAGAATATAAAAAATAAAAAAAAAATTAAAAATAAAATTTAAAAATATAGAAATTATAAATTAGATTAGAAAAAATATATCATAAAAGAATAAAATAAAAATAAATTAATTACAATTTCTTTGTTAGGGTATTTTATCAATGTGACTTAAAAAAATAAGAAATAAGAATTAAAATTGTAATTGAAATTAAAAATAATATTTTAATTAATAAGTAAAATTAAATATTATAATTTAAAAAAATAATTTAAATGAAGGAAAAAAAATGGGTGGAAAAATTAAAATTTAATTAGAATTAAAATTTGATAAAAAAAAATACAGTGTAAAGTTAAAAATTGAGAAAAAATATGGAATAAGATATTCATAAGAAAATATTTTTTTAATTACGAGAAATAAAAAAAAAAGGGGGAAAACGCCATAGAGAATGGCGTTTTCCCCTCCCAGATCCCTTTTCCCCCCTCTCCTTCTTCCTTCTCCCTTCTCCTTCTCCTCTTCTCCCTTCTCCCTTCTCCCTTCCTGATCTTCTCCGGCGTCTCTCCGACGGCACGGCGGCACGGCGGCACGGCGGCGAGGTCTCGGGGCGGTGAGTTCTTCCCGCCTCTCTCTCCATCTTCCTCTTTCTCTCTCCCTCTTCCCCTCTCTCTCTTTCTCTCATCCTGGCGGCGGGCCGCGCGTCCCGGCGGCGGGCCGCGCGTCCCGGCGGTGGCTCCCGGCCCCCTCTCCTCTCTCTCTTCCTCTCTCTCTCTCTCTCTTCCTCTCTCTCTCCCTTCTCCGTGGCCGCCGGCCACAGACTGGCGGCGGCGGGCCGCGCGTCCCGGCGGCGGGCCGCGCGCCCCGGCTGTGGGTCCCGCGTCCCGACGGTGGCCCCGTCCCCTCCTCTCTCTCTTCTTCTCTCTCTCTTCCTCTCTCTCTCTCCCTTCTCCTTGGCCGCCGGCCACAGACGGCCGGCGGTGGGCCGCGCGTCCCGGCGGCGGGTCCCGCGTCCCGACGGCGGGTCCCGCGTCCCGGCGGTGGCCCCCGGCCCCCTCCTCTGTCTCTTCTTCTCCCTCTCTCCCTCTCTCTCTCCCTTCTCCGTGGCCGCCGGCCACAGAGTGGCGGCGCCGGGCCGCGCGTCCCGGCGGCGGGCCGCGCGCCCCGGCTGTGGGTCCCGCGTCCCGGCGGTGGCCCCGGCCCCCTCCTCTCTCTCTTCCTCTCTCTCTTTCCCTTCTCCTTGGCCGCCGGCCACAGACGGCCGGCGGTGGGCCGCGAGTCCCGGCGGCGGGTCCCGCGTCCCGGCGGTGGCCCCCGGCCCCCTCCTCTCTCTCTTCTTCTCTCTCTCTTCCTCTCTCTCTCCCTTCTCCGTGGCCGCCGGCCACAGACTGCCGGCGGCAAGCCGCGCGTCCCGGCGGCGGGCCGCGCGTCCCGGCGTCGGGCCGCGCGCCCCGGCGGCGGGCCGCGCGCCCCGGCTGTGGGTCCCGCGTCCCGGCGGTGGCCCCGGCCCCTCCTCTCTCTCTTCCTCTCTCTCTCTTCCTCTCTCTCTCTCCCTTCTCCTTGGCCGCCGGCCACAGACGGCCGGCGGTGGGCCGCGCGTCCCGGCGGCCGGTCCCGCGTCCCGGCGGCGGGTCCCGCATCCCGACGGTGGCCCCCGGCCCTCTCCTCTCTCTCTTCCTCTCTCTCTCCCTTCTCCTTGGCCGCCGGCCACAGACGGCCGGCGGCGGGGCGCCCCTCCCGAAGGCGGGGCCCACATCCTGGCGGCGGGCCCGCGTCCCGACGGTGGGCCGCGCCCTCTTCTCTCTCTTCTTCTCTCTCTCCCTTCTCTTCGGTTGCTGGCCACAGACGGTCGACGGTGGGCCCCGCGCCCCGGTGGCCAAGGCGGGCCCGCACCCCGACGGCGGTCCTCGACCTCGTCTCTTCCAGCGGGGCCGCTTGCCCTGACGGCGGGCCGCGTCTCGACGGTGGGCTCAGACGGTCGGTGGGGCCGCGTGCGCTGAAGGCGGGCCCCACGTGGTGATGGCTCCGATGCGATCGGTTGCGATGACGGTGGGGTCCATGGATTCCGACGTTCATTTTTTTTTATCTCATTAATTTAATTTTATTTTTATCTTTATTTAATTAAATTTAATTGTATTTTAAATTTTTAAATATATTGCATTTCATGAAAACGTAGACCCGTCAATTGATCAATGTATAATATTCTACGTTATCCGTATAAAATATATATTTCATATATATTTTTATATGGATATCGTAAAATACATACATTGATCAATTGATTGTCCAGTTTGGACAGTTTGGGAATTGCATTTAATTCTATAGATAATTACATTATTCGAATGATATGCGGAGGGTTCGAGAGATATTTCGGACAGTATTTTTCTTTAGTTCTCCTCACACATTTTGAGTCGTGTGGGGAGAACTAAGGGGAAATGCTGCCGAAATTTCTTTCGGTCCTTTTTGCGTATCGTTTGATTAATGTAATTAATCTATAGAATTAATGCAATTCCCGAATGGGATAGGATCTATCTGTACCTATTTGTTGATGATATGATGCATGTATCATGTAAAATTTTGGTAATAATAAAATAATTAATAATATTAAATATTTTAATTTTGATTTTATTGTAGGTTGTTTTGAGAAAATGGCCAGTACTCGAGTTCGTGTTTTATTGTATTATGATGGCATGATACAGAGTAATAATCAAACTGGTGTGCAGTATAGTCACCCTGCAAATCGGATGATTAGAATATCTTCATCATTATCACGTCAAGAATTATTGGATCATTTATACAGCAGTATTCCTATAGACAAAGAAAAATATGAAATAAAATTGAAATGGAGATCTCCTAATCTGTCGGGACAGTTAATGCAGAGTAAATATATCTTGGTTCCAATTGATGACGATGATGATGTCGAAGAAATGCTGACATTTCCTTTGAAATATTCAGATTGTCGATTTTTAGAATTATATATTGAAAAAGCAGATGTACCAAGCTTTGGATATCATAGTCGGTTTTTAACTCAAGCTGTTCAAACCGATAGTGTTGAGGCCGGTTTTGCAGAACAATATTTCATTACTGCCGGTCCTAGCTGTCCAATTATTCCAAGTGCTGTGATGACTTCTCCTGTGTCTTCTGCTATGGTGACTTCTCCTTTGGTACAAGTAGTGGTAAGTGCGGGAGACGACACTCATATAGAAAATGATGATTGGGTAGTCGGAGGAATAAATTCTGATAGTCTGGGTTTTGAGTCAGATGAAAATGAAGATGAAGACAGTTGGATGGATGAGGACAGTAGCAGTAATGACGATGATGATGAAGATGAGAATGATGATGAAGATGTTCAAGCTAATATTAATGTGGAAGAATCTCAATCTCATTTGCACCAACCTCCACAATATTTTAATGATATAAATTTAGATGATGGTGGTTGTGTTAGTGCTGGTCGAAGATTGAATTCTGACAATCAATTTTGGGACTCTTCGATGACTGAATTTTCTAAAGGTTTAATGTTTGAGAGTAAAGATGATGTAAGGAGAGCTGTTGATCTTTATCACATTATGAAGCATCGGACATACAATGTAGTTCAGTCGCATTCGAAATTATGGTCTGTACGATGCGCATCATCAGATAATGTTCAGCATTGTAAATGGAGGCTTCGTGCTGCATTGTTGAAAAAGCATGGATATTTTCAAATCACAAAATATGAGGGTCCTCACACTTGTTTGTTTACGGGATTGAGTCGAGACCACAAACATGTCAGTGGAAAAATGATTAGCACATTAGTCCGACATATTGTTGAGAAAGATCCCGGTGTTAAAGTTGAAGCTATTGTGGCAGCCGTTAATGATCAATTTCAATATACAGTATCATACAGGAAAGCATGGTGTGAAAAGCATAAGGCATTGGTTGATATTTATGGAGAATGGGAGCCATCTTATGCTAAATTACCTTATTATATGGCTGCACTTCAAAATGCAAATCCTGGTACAGTTGTTTCATGGGATTTTTTTCAATCTGTGAATTCCAATGTTCGTGTTTTAAATTATATTTTTTGGGCTTTCGAACCATCTATTCAGGGTTTTATGCACTGCCGTCCTGTAATTAGCATTGATGGCACGCACTTGTATGGTAAATTTAAAGGTAAGATGTTAATTGCAACAGGCATTGATGCAGAGAATGGGATATTTCCATTAGCATATGCAATTGTCGATGAGGAAACGACTGCAAGTTGGAGTTGGTTTCTTTTCCAGCTCAGAACACATATCGTTAAAGATAGAAATGGAATATGCTTAATTTCTGACAGGCATCCAGGTATATTAAATGCCATCGCAGATGAGTCTATTGGATGGAGTCCACCACGTGCCTATCATCGATACTGTTTAAGACATATCTGCAGTAATTTCAATACACATTTTAAAAATGTGCAGCTGAAAAGAGCAGTATGGCAAGCCGGAAGTGCTCATCAAGTTCGTAAATTCAATTTTATCATGGGCAGAATTAGAACAGTGAATGAAGAAGCTTGGAGCTGGTTGTCCGAGATAGAAAAGGAGAAGTGGACATTGGCACATGATGATGGTCTACGCTATGGTGTTTTAACTACAAATTTGTCGGAGGTTTTTAACAGTGTTCTACGAGGAGCTAGAAATGTGCCAATTACAGCTTGTGTTCAACTGACATTTTATCGTCTTGTCAAATATTTCAATACGAGGCATGCTCAAGCCTTGAGATATGTAGAGGAGAATCAAAATAATCTTTTTACTCCTCATGTTGCAATTAAAATTGCTGAAGATCAAGTTAAGGCTAACCAGCACCGAGTAACAGCATTCAACCTTCAAAGAGGTATATATGAAGTGCTTACGAGAAGAGCAGGCGGAGGACTACGAGGTGGAGGAAATTCTCATACTGTTACATTAGCTGAAAGAAATTGTTCATGTGGAAAGTGGAGCACGTATAAATATCCATGTTCACATGTTTTAGCTGTGTGTCAAGAAATTGCTGTACATTTTAGTGGTTTTGTGGATGATGCATATACAATTACAGCATATATGAATGCTTGGACCGGTAATTTCAATCCACTACCACATGAAGATTATTGGATGCATACACGTATGTTCAAATGCATGCCTGATCATCATCGTTTGAGACCGAAGCAGAAAGGTAGACCAAAGTCAACGAGACTACGAAATGAGATGGATGATAGGCAAATAAGAAATAAGAATCACTGTGGTATTTGTAGGGAACAGGGTCATGATCGTCGTCGCTGTCCTAGGATAGTTCAACATACTTCAACTTCAAGCAGCGGAAGAATTTGAAAGCTTTGAAAATTTATTTTTGTCAGTGTTTTATGAATTACTGCGAGATTGTATTTGAATTTACGTGTGTAATATGTTGGGATGAACTGAATTTTGTGTTTAAGTTGTATTGTGTGATAATATTATATTTAAAAAAAAAATTTAAAATATTGTTTTACTTTTTTTAATATATCTGTGATAATTTTGCTTGAGGCAGCGTATTATGGCTTACGATCCACGATATTCCGGTCCTCGAGACAGCAGTATTCTTACATTGCAGGAGCATCATCGATCGCAGACTATTTTAAATGGCGGCGTAAGTATTACAATCTTTTTTACTCTTTAAATTTTCATTTTAAAAATCATATACGTTATCTAATTATTATATTTTATTACAGGAGTCCAGACATCTTCGTCTACGACGATCCGATGCAGATTTCTGGAGGACAGAGGATATCCCACGTAGAGTGTTAGATTATTTACGATATCTGGGATTTTATGGAGTATATCGGATCGGTCGTATACAGATGGACGTTGGTCTTATTACTGCTTTGCTTGAGAGATGGCGTCCAGAGACACACACATTTCATCTTCCATTTGGTGAGGCGACCATCACTTTACAGGATGTCAGCATCCTTACTGGACTACCAGTTGATGGAGATCCAGTTACCGGAGTTGATCCCGCACTTACCATTCCGGAGTGGCAGGCTTTGTGCTTGCGATTGTTAGGGTTTGAGCCCGACGCACATTTTTTCGATCATTCACGACTCAGGATTGAGTGTTTGGATGATCGTTATCGTCATTTTCATATTGCGGATGATGCACCGGAGGAGATGGTGCAGCAGTATGTTAGGGGTCAGGTGCTGCGATTGTTAGGTGGTGTCCTGTTACCTGATACTTCATCGAATAAGATGAAGTTGATGTTTCTGCCATTATTAGAGGATTTAGATTTCGCTCGTCGACTCAGTTGGGGCAGTGCAGTACTAGCTTGTCTATACCGAGCTATGTGTCGGGGGGCCTATGCTGATCAGAGCGAGATTGGCGGTTATCTTGTATTATTGCAGGTATGTGAATTAAAATTTTTTATTTTTAATATTTAATTATATATGACATTGAATATATTATTTATTTAATTTTTGAAATTTGCAGATTTGGGTATGGGAGCGTATGCCGACTATCAGTCCATTACGACGACAGTTGCTCGAGATGCCATCAGAGCAGCAGGATCCTGATGTTCCATTCAGACTAGACGGTCCATTAGGATACAGGTATCGAAATATTATTATTTTTATTTAAATTTTTTTTTTTAAAATTTATTTAATATTAGTACATTGTGAAACAGATGGAACGTTGCATTCAACGTTCATCACGTATCGACAAGAGTGGCACGGGTTTATAGGTGCCAGTTGGATACATTAGTTGATACATCTAGACGGGTAAATTTTAAATTTTTTACAAATATCAATTTACAGTATTCATAATCTAAATTTTTATTAATTTTTTTTATTTTAATTATATTATATCAGTTTTTGTGGAAGCCATATACAGATGGGATATTGGCTATACTGCCGCAGATGTGTACAGTTGGACACGACATATGGACTGCTAGGGTGCCGCTTATTTGTTTTGATGTGGTAGAGTGGCATCTTCCTGATCGTGTCCTGCGGCAGTTTGGTCAGATTCAGGGCATCCCAGAGCAGTTTGATACCAGTCAGGGACTTCATCGTATTGATCGACGAGGGAGAGCTCGTATCGACTGGCGTATCAGACATGCACAGTACATCGATATTTGGGATGCACGTCGAGATCACATTGTTCATGGTGATCCTATTTTGAGAGGTCGTTCATATACTGATGACTACATGGCTTGGTTTTTTAGCATTACAGTGCGAGTCATTGGACAGTCTCAGTATGCAGTTTCTGGATACGAGGGCGAGAGTTCTACTGTACGTCTTTTGGTAAGATTACGAAAATTACTTCATGTTATTTGTGTTATATTTTTGTTTTATATTGTACACTATACTGATTGTTTTATACTAACTGTTCTATTTCTACGTTATAGACTGATTCTGTGTCCGAACTCGTATTGGACACTCGTCGTGCTTTATCTACGACTGATGAGGACGAGCGGATTCAGATACTGCGGGAGATGGAGAGAACAGGTTCCGGAGCATTGAGGGCGATTGGTGTTGATCCACATACCTGTGCGCCTTGGTATGGAGCAGTTCGGACGCCAGATATGAGTTATACGCCGTCACCATATGCTTCACATATGCCATCACCGCATATTCCGCATATGTCATCATTCGATGCTGCACAGATGCCACCGCTTTTTCATCCACAGATGGCAGCGTCTTCTTCGTCTTACATCCCCCAGATGCCATCACCGGGTACCAGTTGGCCACATGAGTATGATACTTTTTTTTCAGGTCCATCCGTGTATCCAGATGAGAGAGTTGAACGGGTCTCTCAGTCCGTAGATGATCCGACAGCATCAGTTATTCCTGAGCAGCATGATCAGCAGATCTCCTCCACTGATATAGGAGAGGAGCCATCACAGCAGGAGCAGCCGACGAGGACCTTCCTGAGAAGGTCCAAGCGACCACGGGCGCCGCGACGTCCTTGTGGGACTTAGTCTTTATTGTATTTGTATTTAGTATTTTTACATTTTTGTTGTACTATTTTTTTTGGATATATTTAACATTTTGATTCTATTGAATAATATTAAATATTGATTTCATTTTATATTATTTAATTTTAAATTATTGGATATTATCCTTTGTGCATATGGATACACATACTCGAACGTGTCTCAGAATATTAGGAGAGAAAATGTTATGCCGGCGGGCCGTACTTCCCGGGGGCGAGCCCCGCATCCCGATGGCCACGGCGGGCTCCCGCGCCCCGACGGCGGTCCTCAGCCCCCGTCTCTTCCGGCGGTGGGTCCCGTCTCGATTGGTTGTGGGTCCAGAGCAGTTTGATACCAGTTAGGGACTTCATCGTATTGATCGACGAGGGAGAGTTCGTATCGACTGGCGTATCAGACATGCACAGTACATCGATATTTGGGATGCACGTCGAGATCTTATTGTTCATGGTGATCATATTTTGAGAGGTCGTTCATATACTGATGACTACATGACTTGATTTTTTAGCATTATGGTGCGAGTCATTGGACAGTCTCAGTATGCAGTTTCTGGATACGAGGGCGAGAGTTCTACTGTACGTCTTTTGGTAAGATTATGAAAATTACTTCATGTTATTTGTGTTATATTTTTGTTTTATATTGTACACTATACTGATTGTTTTATACTAACTGTTCTATTTTTATTTTATAGACTTATTCTATGTCGGATCTCGTGTTGGACGCTCGTCGTGCTTTATCTACGACTGATGAGGACGAGCGGATTCAGATACTGCGGGAGATGGAGAGAACAGGTTCCGGAACATTTGTGGCGATTGGTGTTGATGCACATACCTGTGCGCTTTGGTATGGAGCAGTTCGGGCGCTAGATATGAGTTATACGCCGTCACCATATGCTTCACATATGCCATCACCGCATATGTCATCATTTGATGCTGCACAGATGCCACCGCCTTTTCATCTACAGATGGCAGCGTCTTCTTCTTTGTACATCCCCCAGATGCCATCATCGGGTACCAGTTGGCCACATGAGTATGATACTTTTTTGAGAGGCATCCATCCGTGTATCCAGATGAGAGAGTTGAACGGGTCTCTCAGTCCGTAGATGATCCGACAGACGATCATGGGCGCCGCGACGTTCTTGTGGGACTTAGTCTTTATTGTATTTGTATTTAGTATTTTTTCATATTTGTTGTATTTTTTTTTTTACGTTTGACATTTTTATTCTATTGAATAATATTAAATGTTGATTTTATTTTATATTATTTAATTTTAAATGATTGGATATTATGATTAGTGCATATAGATACACATACTCGAACGTGTCTCAGAATATTAGGAGAGAAAATGTTATGCTGAAAGGATTATAAAAATTATAACGTAAATAATAATATATCAAATGTTGCTCTTTGAATTGAATTTTAGAAAAAATAAGTCTATTTTTAAGTAAAAAAAAAGAATACGTAATAGAATGCTAAAAAGATAAAAATAAAAGAAAACTGAAATTATAATTTGAAATGATAAAATTTTTAAAATAATTTTTAAAGAAAATATCATAAAAAAATTATTAAAATAATAATAAAATAAGAATTATAATTATAAATTTTAAAAAAAATTAATTTTAATTTAAATTAGAAAATATCATTTTAATTATTATTTTTATTATTTAATTAAATTTATTTATTAAATAATTATAAATAGATAACTAAAGATATTAAAAAAAATAAAAAATAAAAAAAAAGAGAAAACGTCATTCTCTCCCCTCCCCAAACCCCTTTTTCCCCTCCTTCTCCCTTCTCCTTCTCCCTTCTCGATCTTCTCCTTCTTCCTTTACAAATTTAAGTAAAGGAAAAGAATACATAATATATCATAAAAATGAAAGAAAACAAATATTATATTTTTAAATTATAAAAATTACAAATTAAATTAAAAAATATATCATAAAAAAAGTAAATAAAAGATAAAAAATGGTAATAAAATAGAAATTATAATTTAAAACAAAAAATTATCTTTAATTTCAATTAAAAATTATCATTCAAATTACTATCCTCATTAAAAAATTTAATAAATTAAAAAAAATAATTAAACAAATTATGAAAAAAAATTTAAAAAATTTAGAAAAAAGAAAAAGAATAAAAAAACACCGAAGGAAACGGCGTTTTCTCCTTTCCCCCCTTCTTCTCTCCTTCTCCCTCTTCTTCTTTCTCCCTCCGACAGCACGACGGTGAGCTGCCTCCTCTCTCTCTCTTCCTCTCTCTTTCTCTATTTAAAAAATTTAAAAAATAAAAATTACCAGAAAGAAAGTGAAGGGATCGACTCACAGAGTGTCGCAGTCAAAAATTTTGCGTGCCGTTAAACTCTTTTAGCCATTAGTCGATTCATGGAGTCGACTAAAAAATATAAATCTACTTTTCTTACAATTTTTTATATTATGTATTTGTAATCTTTTAATAAATAAATTAAATGAAATAATGAAAATAATAATTTAAATGATAATTTTTAATTTAAATTAAAATTAAATTTCTTTAAAATTTATAATTATAATTCTTATTTTATTGTTATTTTTTTATTTTCCTATGATACTTTTTTTTATTTATTTTAAAATAGTTATCATTTGAAATTATAATTTCATTTCTCTTCCATTTTTTTCTTTTTAGCATTCTATTACGTATTCTTTTTTTTTAATTAAAAAATTATTATTTTTTCTAAAGTTCAATTTACAAAATGGCATTTTTAAAGACTTATTTTATTTTTATAAAATTTTTTTAGCCTATTTTTAAAATTTTTTTGAATCTTTTTTTAATTTATTATTTTTTATTTGAGAAAGTAATTTGAAATAATATTTTAATTTCAATTTATCTTTCAAATTTTATTCTTTTTTATTTTTACATTATAATTCTTTTTTTTTATTTTTAAAAATTTTATAATTTTTAATTTTCTTAAAAATTTTGAAGACAAGTATTTCGAACGATGTTTTTCAATTTAATTTCAAATTTTTATTTCTTTCATATTTTTTTCTCTTTTTTTATTTTCTATGATATTTTTTTTTTAATTTCTTAAGATTTTTTTGGACATCTTTTAAAAAAAATTTGAAATAAAAAATCTAAATTAATTTTTTTAATGAATTACAAATTCAAATCTTTATATTTTAAAATTCAATCAAAATTAAAATTTTTAATTTATTTACTAATTTCAAATTTTAAAAAACAAAATTTTCCATTTTTTCACGATTTTTTCCTTTATTTTTGGGTGAGAAAATTGGAAAACGCCATTTTGAATGGCGTTTTTAAAAACGCCATTCAAAATGGCGTTTTTAAAAGCGCCATTTGGAATGGCGTTTTTAAAAGCGCCATTCCAAATGGCGTTTCTTCTTCTTTTTTTTTTTTTTGGGACGATGCCACCGTGGAAATGGGGAGTGACGTGGCAGGGGAAAAACGCCATTCAAAATGGCGTTTTTCCCTCTTACATCATTTTGGTAAATAAGTTTGGTTTGAATATATTTTGGTAAAAAAGTTTTTTTTTTTGTATTATTCGAGAAAAGAGCTCCCTCTATGGTGTGCGCGATGCACCAGAGCATATGGTGCATTGTTCTGCGTGTATGCACGACCCATTCCCTTGTGCACATTCTCCGCTGGCCATCACCATGCGATGGATGGTCACCACGATGCATGCTATGCTGTGCTGCGCTGCATAGGATCCATGCTCCAGAAAGAAGGGGGAGGGAGTGTCCTCACCGTTCCTCTCTAATGATGCGGCGATATATTAGGCCATGTTGGTTGCGTGGCGGCATGATAGGCCATGTAGGAGGAGCGCGGATCCCTTGCGGTGTGCATGTGGCACCGTAAGGTGCGGTGCACCCGTGGAGCCTCTGTCTCTGGATTGGCTTCTACCATTGATGCCCAAAAGAGGCTCTCGATGGGCTTCATAGAGGATGCGACTCTCTTGGGCCTTTAGGCTGCGTTTGTTTGGGGGACATTTGGGGAGTTATCCTCCAAGCGAGGGGTTACCCGAGCAAAACGTTCAACAACACCCGTAGAATAATCTTATTCGGCCATGGAATAGTCGAATGCATCATATGACAACTTGGGTAACTCATCTGCATCTCATGGTCCACAACTGTTTAAAGCATTCAAAGGGTCAAAATGTCTTCCGTTCGGTCATGTTGACGAATCATGTTGGATGATTCTTAACCACACCATCTTTTGTATTTACTTTTGTGGTCCAGACATTGCTCTCCAATGTCTTACCTATCACCTATCTCTCATCCAACATTCACCGAAAGCCTATAAAGTAAGGCAGTGTGCTAGAGGCCATTGTCTTTGCTTAGGATTGTTGAAGAGTAGCTTGTGTATGTTACCATATTTTATATTATTAAAGATATTTATCAAATGCTAAAACTTGTATCGATTATTGTTGTACATGGATACAGATACAAATTGAATATTGATAATATGGATATAAATGCAAATATTAGTGGGATAGTTAAATTTTATTAACCACCAAATTAAGGATAGACATACATAGAAGATAAGTTAGTTAAATATATGTTAATATTGTCACTTATTTTTTCAAAGTTAATAAAAATTATATAAAACTAAGAAGGAATATTACAAATAAAATCTAAAATTTAAAAATAAATTCATATATATTTTTTCTGACAGATAGAGATAGAGATAAGATTATTAGTGCTGAAATTTATAGCCTGAACAATCCGTTTATAAAAAGTTATTTTTATCGATATTATTTTATCCATTATCATCCTAGCTTTAGATGGGTCTATTTTTTTTTAGTTCTCTTTTTCATTTTTTTTTTTTTATCAAGGCTGGATAAGCGATGACATTAATCTCGTGGGCTGAATGAGTGGTGGGGTTGGAAATAGGATAATAAGAGAAATATTTTGTACATGATGAGTGGTGTAGATGATATGTATCATTTGTGTTGATTGGTTCATATACGAGATTGGATGCTGTATATATATATATATATATATATATATATATATATATATATATATATATATATATATATATATATATATATATATATATATATATTTGTTTTATGCATAAAAAATTTCTTGATAGGATAATAATGATCACCACTCATCGAGGGCAACACGAAAGCCCACATGGGAAAGTACAATGGTTGAATGACGCTTCATTGGAATCACATGGGCTGGACACCCAACACCCCTGTTAATGAATTTTGAATTGTACTAGCGGCTCCCAACCATACTGGTCATCTTTTCTGATCAATAATGTTGGTGCTTAATTAAGGATGTGCAATTTTGGACATACCAAGAAAAAGTGGTCCCTTTTTTTACAGTATTTTTCTTTTTATTATACACAAGGAGGTGAAGATTGAAAAAAAACCTAATAGCAGGGAAACTGCACTCCTACTCTATCAGCGGGAATAAGAGGTCGGATTTCATGAGGCAAGAAGGAGGCGGATCGATGAGGAATTGGCAGACGAGCCGATTTATCAATCGATTAACTTACTTTTTCTAAAGTATGAGCGGCCATAAAAAAAATTCAGAGAAGATACGTGGAACTGTCTCCTTTGCGGAAATATGCGTTGTACCATCTCCTTCGTTATATCGCTCTGTGGATTTTTGTTTGTTTGGTGTCAAATGAGAGCGGTTAACCATTCTTGCGGTTGAAGATGAAGAAGTTAGGTTTGGCTGAAGCCAAAAATAGGCTGTTAGGATAGCATGAAGTTTCTTTTTTTTTATATGACTTTTGTGTATTATATAATTTTTATGCGATGAATTCTGATTTCTTGTGAATTTTGAACTATATAGGCACAAAACATTTCCCCAAAGTCCCTCACAGAGAAGCCAACCAACCAGCTGATCTTCTCGCTACGTCGCTTGGCAATGCCGTGTTTCCATTGATGTCTTTGCTTCCACTCCTTCCCGGTATGGCAGCCAGGGTTGACATGGCGGGTGTTTCTTTTGTTTGCCTGTCATGTTTCTTTACTTGTTCTTGGGACTTAGGCCCTCCACCATAACCATAAAAAAAATAAAAATCCTTGCAAAGTAATATTTATCATAACTCCGGAAAAAAATGTTAATTGCCTCTCGTCCTCTTTGATGCATTCGTCTTCTAAGGTAGACGAATACTGATTTGACATTCTTTATTTAAATATTAAATTAGGTGAAATGTCATCCCTCTGGCACCAGCATTGTAATGGAACCCGAAGCCTTTTTTCACTGTTATTTTTTTCCCTTCTTTTGAAGAAGGTGATCCAAATATTTTAAACCATTTTATCCTGATCCTGCTCAATGTCACATCAGAACCCTTAAGCCCACTCCTAGTCGGCTGGGGTTCTCACACTTCAAAGTGTCTCTCACACATATCTCAAAAGAGAATTAAATAAGTCTAAACCGAATCATATCGATCTCCTTTTGAACGATGATGTTGCGGACATTTGTGATGTGCAAAAAGGGGAGAGGGAGCGAAGCAGATATCAAATCTTAAACAGCAACTAATTTAAAAAAAAAAAAAAGAGACAATCTTCCTTGACATTGACTTCTGATCAGTAACAGATCCTGTAGTTGACCATATGGTGGTCTATACTTTAGATAGAGTGGACAGAACTATACCAATACAATCTATGATCCAAACCAACCCATGCTCGAAAAACCTATTATTCTATAACCCTTAAATATTAAGATGAATTCAAAGCTATAAGCAGAAGACTTGTCAGATTATTCGAGTTGTAAGCATATCTTGATGACATATTTCGTACATTGTAATATCCTTTTTAATGTATATTTGATGATAATATCAACCAACTTGCACTGGTTATGCTACTAATTATAGTCATGTTGCCTACAAAAGCTTTTAGTCGCAAACTGGTCCCATAGCAGGGGTGATGATTCTAGGGAAGCCAGCAGGATAGGACCTTGACAGCTAGCATCAAGATGTCGGACAGAAAGGCCTCCTAGCTGATATGCTATTCTACAGCAAGAGCCATATCAACAATGTACATCATTGTCACTACCAAAACATCTTTACGCAGCACTTGTTTCCTAGAGCCGCAAAAGGAAAAAGATTATGGCTAGGGCGTTCATAGTAGGCTAATTCAAGAGAAGTAGAAAGTTTTATTGTGGACTTCTGTGACATTCCTTACACAGATATGCATCTAGTACTTCATTTATAAATTCTAGTTTAAATCATCATTTTCCATTAGACTACCGCAGCCAGCATTGGAAACACATGGCTAGTTTTCTATTTAACCATGACATATTAAGGTGTATAATAATTCAGTTTTCTTCTACTTGTTTTATGAAAAATATATTAGTCAATTTATCAAGGTTGTCATTGCAAAATAAAGATGTTGCATTGTTTAGAAACACATTATGCATGCGTATGACGTATCTTAGGCATATACTACTTCTTTGTGTGTTCTTGCTTGTTTCGAAATTTTCTATCAACCTGTCCAAAGATTAGCAATTTGATGCAACATAATCTCGCATTCTTATGCTTTTTCAAATTATTGCTGTGGCATTTCTCCCATTAAATCTTTAAGGCTGTGTTTGATGCACGAGATAAATGAGGAGTAATCCCGCCAAATGCTCCAGAAGGCCACAGAAAAGCCTAAATTGAATTAGAGGCCACTCATTTGGGTAGTTCTATTCTGCCAAAATTGCAGAATAGAATTTTTTTAGGAAAATTTATCCCTCCGAATCACAATTTTGCACATACCACTTTTTAAATACACCAAAAAAGTAAGAAGGAGATTTTACACCTATGATAAAATTTAAATAATTATGAAAATTGATGCACCTACTCATTCCTCCAATTATCCCTCTCACCAAACACTAAAAAATAACTTATTCCACAGAATGGACTATCCCCTCTGGTAAACGAAGCCTAAAGAGATCATCTCTAAAACAATGATCTCTTATAACATAAACTTTGTTCATTCATCCTAAAAACAACCCAATGTAATTTATACTAATTCTTGTCACCTGCATGGAGATGAACATAGACTACTCACTTTCCTTGCCCATGTCCAAACATTAACATGCCTTTCACAGGACTTTCAGCATGCATCTTTCATGGTGCATGCAAACTTCAAGTAGGTGGATGGACCATAACAGACCTTTAGTGAAATCCTGATCAAAGCTAATAGGATTGAATAGAATAATTTACAATCCACCCTTCCAGTCGACTTTGATTTATTATTGATCTTTGTCCACCGAAAATTATATTTTTGTAACTATTTTATATTTTTCCTTGATCTTTGGATAAGTCATGTGGATAAAATATGTATAATTATGTACTTTTTCTAAGAGAATATAAACATTCATAACAAGCCTGTTTGTATCTGACCAGGTGAAGGACTGCAACAGTGAAATAGCAATTAAAGGAAAGACTAGGTGTTAAATTCTCCTTGGTAATATATTCATGAACAATCCGAGAGAGCAAACTTGCAATCTCACAGCTATTCCAAGTAGTTTTTAAGAGAAGTCAAAAAGAAGTGAGAGTAGAGAAAATCATTTTCTAATTTGATTTCTCTTTGACAAGTGTTTAAGCTCATCAAATTAGGGAAAAAAAAAAGGACGCTCATTCATAGTAGCAATTTCTGCTTATTACCAATCATTACGACGGTATCAGCATAGTAGGCAACACTTGTAGATGTAATAGAGCCCTTAAAAAACCATGTAATAGAGCCCTTAAAAAACTATCATCATGTGTTCATTGGGGCTTGCCCTAATGGTCAAATATCTCTACTTAGCAACTCAAGGTGACATACAAGCTAGCACCTTCCAAATTACCTAACCAAGTCACTGATTTACATGCTCACGTGATGCTATTGTGACATGTCATGATTTAATCATATTGACACAATAAACTGATGGGATGTAGCATTAGTTATTATTCTGGAAACCCCATGCCTGTTCTCATCTTTCAATGAGGAGAGATGGCACCTGTTTGAAGGAAAACGGGAAGGAAAGAACTAGAAGAAAGACACCCTCCACCAACCGAACCAATGGAGGAACCTTGTGGGGGCCCCAGTGCGCTCGCTCGAAGGCCCGAAGACGGCTGCCTCCTTTTCAAATCCCGACCACCTTTTCTTTGTGAGAGGACGCGACAAGCCCTTTCGGCTGTCGTTGCTGTGTGGCCGCCGACTTCCAGCCACTGCTTTCCCTTTGTGGTCTCAAATATCCCGAAAGGTCACTTCCCACTGTTTCTTTTTCAGCTTGTCTTCTTTACGTGGATATGCCTTGAGATCATATATATATATATATATATATATATATATATATATATATATATGTATATATATAGATTTTCCACCTACAAGCCACCATGTAGCCGTAACGAATGGTATCGATCTGGGTGACGTAGCCGTTAGCTTTTCATGCTGGGAATAGCTTTTGGTAGGCCAGAGAAAATCTTCCAAAGATTGTTCATAGTTTCAAAATAACCAGGTCCATTGAATGTTCCGAAAGCCCTGCCACACGTGTGTCCACTTCCGTTGGTCTTGTGTCTCAATTAAACTACATTCACGATCTAGTGTATATGATGATGACTCCCAGGTTGGCAGCGTATGGCTATGGAGGATAGTGCATGTCACTGTTTTCTACAAGAACCGTTGATATTTATTTTTTCATAGAACTCACGCCTGCAAAATTCGCAGTTAAATGTGCTTGGATTGGTGCAGAACTCATATAGGTGATCTCTAGCTAGCACATTCTCATGCATGTGACCCCTCCATTTGGTTGCACCCACACATATATATATCATCTTGAAAAAAAAAAAGAAAAAAAGAAGAAACAAGTTAATTTATTTAGCATAATAATATCTTGACCATTTAGTGCCATAATCATCAGGACATTTATTAGTTGTTTACTTCAGATAAAACTAAAGTGTGGCATTGATCCAATCAGATGAGGAAGGAATTTTTTTGAAATGTCGAACTCGAATCTTTTAAATAAAATAATAAACATTATAAATTTTAGAAAGCGGGTTTCTAGGTTTTAGCTCAATGCTTTCAGTCTCTTTTTGAAATTCCAGTGGTGAAATTTAGAGTCTATACCTTTTGCTTTTATTTCCTTTACCAATGTTCTCCAAATTGTGGCATTTGCTCTTTATTTACACTAGCAAGATCCTTCTTATTTGAGTTAGATTCTTCTTGTACTTAAAATAAATTAATTTTTTTTTCATCTTATACTAGTAAAATCCACTGCTAATCCAATAGGGTTCTTCTTCCAGTTAAAAAAGTTACAAATTATCAAAAATAATATGCATATTATAAAATTTTCAACTTCTTGACTCCTAAATCAACTTCTACTCCAGTCCTATTGTTGAATTCTTCTAGTTTAAATATTGTACTTTCCCAAATTTCAGTATTCAATTAAATTCTAGATTCCAAAGCTTGTTCAAATCTATTTGAAGTGGCTAGATTGTTCATGGTGAGTTAGATCTCCCTGTTTGAGAAATTTAAAGCCCCTTGATGAATTTAAAGTGGGATTTGGGGTAGTGTAGTGTTTGCTTTTTTTTTTTTTTTTGGTGATTAAGCTTCTTAATTAATTTTCTAATTTGAATTCATCTTCTACTATAAAGTATCCATATCTCTTCCAGTATCAGTAGAACAAATTTCTCATCATCCCTAAGTATTGAGACAATTATATGATAGCAGCCATAAGTAATAAATCTAAAGGCAACAATTGAGCCACAAGCTTGGAGAGTTGTACAATATTTCTCCTTCAATTAAGTAAGATCAGACTTTATGTCGGTACCAGATGAGGTAGAAGCCATCCCCTCTTTTGTCTTTCCATACACTTCAAGTACAAAATGATTTTTCGCATTTGCTTATACTACTCATTTGTTTGAAACTTATATGGGGACTCTATAGAGTAGAAACCTAGGCTCTAACATCAACTTGCTCCATTTGAGAAAAAAAAGAAATTCCATTAAACTATTGAACTCTAATATCTCAAGTAAAATAATAAATAATAAGGATTTTGGAAAATGGGACTTTAAGCCTTTTACTTTCATTCTTTTCACGATCCACAAATTATGCTATATATCATAGATATAAAGCAGAGTCTATGCTCTTTATTTTCACTTTTTTGTTAGAACTATAGTGAGTTAAAAGTAGTGTCCACACTCTTTACTTCACCTTCTATTTTCATTCTCCAAAATTATAATATATGCCTTTTTTTAATACTAGTGAGATTGTCCTCAATTATTTGTGTCAGATTCTGCTTCTAACTAAAAGATTAGAAGGTGTAAGTTCTCTACTGTTTCATAGAAATACATTCTTTTGATTTGAATCAAATTCCCCTTCTAGTTAGATGAGAATGAAAACCAGCTCTTTTTAATGCTAGTAAAGTTCAATCCAAATTGAATTGGATAGATCTCTACTTAAGAAAGAACATAAACTAATAAAAATAAGATTAATTGAAAAAATTATTAACTTTGAGTAGAAGCTGAATTTTAACTTCTACATCAACTTCATTTTTAGTCGCATGAATTCTTTCCAAATTAAAATTTACAACCTTCTGAAGTTTTGGTACTTAATTGAGTCCGGATCTTACTCCTTAATTAAGCTTATCCAAACTACTCAAAGTGGCTCGATTGGTCCATAGCAGGTTAGGTGATTCTTTTGGAACAGGCATGTGCAATGCATATATTTATAAAATATGAGAGCCTAGGGTTTCATAAATGATGCATTCGGGAAATGTATTATAGAAAAACCTTTCTCATCGCTTTTGTTTTACTAAGTGTCCAAATTAAACTTCTTATCATTTCAATTATGATTTCAATCATTTGAAACAAGGAGCTAGCGCCCCGAAGACGCACCACTAAATATTCATATCCACAGCCCTTTGTTGCCAAACAGAAGGGTATGACTATTGTAAGAGACCCCAACTCACCCACTAAAATAATTTGTAAGCAGCTCATATTAATCAAAAAGTTTATGCAATCAGCTACATCTTAGGTCTTGCAGGCACAAATCTGCCCTTTGGATGTGATGTATGTGTTTTAAGCGGAAAACGTGTGGAGGTCTTGGATTCCCTGAACAATGTTAAAAGAAGCAAGCTAAACCCAGTGGTTTTGTAGCTGTGAAGGACAGACATATTACATCTGTGTGTCGGGACTAAAATACCATCAAGGCCGGGACAATTCCATGCTCTAAGCATTCATAATCATAGTTTATCTCCTTTTAACAGCAGTAAGCAAATGAGTTTGAAATGTTACTCTCCTCTTGAATAACATTATGAAAGTGTTCAGAAGCATTATGAGATACTTCAATATTTTTCTCATAGAAGCCGCTTGTTTAGGTTGGACATTGGATAAGAGGAGGTTGTGCTGCAATAAGGGCTTTGAAAGCTGGTATCTACCGTCTATGGGTGCTTTAAATATGCACATCTATTGCTGTTTTTACCTTCACTATGAGGTTGATCTGAAGTGAATTCTTCACGCAACAATGCCAAACCAACTTCTGCATTAGGCAATATATATTGATAAAATAAAAATAATAATAAAGCAACAGTAACAGCTTCGACAATAATCGATGTTTTATGATTCAGACCGATCAGCTGGGTTGACCTGCTTGATTCATGAGGGCGGTCCAAGTACCATTCGACCCACCATTTCTGCTTTACTCTTTAGGACTACCTACAAATTGATCTTGGTCGTCGTAAAACTTTTCCATCCCAAAATTTGAACTCACTTTACTGTCACTGACATCCCTATTTGTTTATTCTGTATACTCGGCAAGAGATACCAATGCATTTTCTTTTTAGTTCTCTCTCTTTTCCTTTCTTCCAAAAGTAAGTTCTGAATTTCTATTATTTTTGTGGTACTATAGATTTTACATATGTAATAAAACAATTAGGTTATAAAATTGTTCTTTGTATACTCTATCTTAGCCGTTTTTAAGTTTTCTTTCTTTGTTCATGATCATGTGTATCAATCTACAATCAATCCATTAAAACTCCAAATGAATCAGTATCCATCTGGATTGCAAAATGTTGATGATGATAATAATGACTGGCACAACAACAACAACAACAATAACCTTCAATCATTCCCAATCTTTATTCAATTGTTGTCTTAGAGATCTTGAACGTCTAAATCCTTTTAAGGGATTTAAATATCTGCCCTAAAAAGGCTTCCTTTTCAAATTGACTTAAATGACATGGAAATTGTTCCATTCTTTTTTTAATTTCTTCTTGCATAAATTGCATGGGTAAAAAAAATGATGGCAATGGCAGCATAATGTAAATAAACAAGCCATTGTTTGTCTTATAGACGACCATATATTCCCGTGAGATACAGCCGATACCAAATTGTCAGGCCTCTGAATTAGTTAATAATTTAGCATGCCATGAAACACATAGTTTTGAAGGTATTAGCTGGTATGCTGGTAATATCTCCTGATGATTGTACCAGAGTCCATACTCATGGATTGAATCTCATCTTCATCAGGGCTGGGAGCAATTAGGGGGTTTTGATGTTCCAATATTGAGCTGTGTCTGTTCCAAAGCCAAATTAATTCTCTAATAAGCTCATCATATGTTTTTCACCTCTTTCAAATGCTAGCTTTCTAATTCGAGATAAAAATATTTAATTGGCAATGATTTTTTTTCTAACATCTTTTATTCTTATGAAGTCGTCAATTCAAAGAAAAAAAATTAGATACAACTCCAGTTTTGATCATTTCATTTTGAAATGTAATTGATAATTTTATGGTACGTAGTTTTTTATGGACTTAAAGAGTATATTACTTAATAGATTGAAAAACTAACATCACAATAGCAACGAATCAGATGAACAAAATCACTCCTATTGCCTCATACCACGGGACAGATAAAACCAATAATCAATTAGTTGACCAGGAAATGGGGTAGCCTGACTACAATGTCCTACATTTGTCTCTTATAGACAGATTCCTTGGGGAAACTTAAAGGGTTTGGCCTTGTGGAACTTATAGAGGCAGGGAACACCTTAAACACGAAAAAGGTATAATTAATTACGGTCGTCCAAAGCCATGGGCTTCCAGACAACTTGATCAGAAATGCAACATATGATTAAATGAGTTTGCAGGGCTATGATGATAGGTAGGGCCTTCTGGAAATAAATGCTAATTTTTCTCATGTTGGTGGTAAAAATGCCATCATCCATTAATTTGCCGGGAGTTTGTGATTCAATAGATAAACCCTAAAAGGAAAGAAAGAAAAGCAAAAACAATTTGCAATTCAATAACTGGGAAGTCCTTGCTATATCCTTGCCCAGCGTGATTATTGCACACGCATCATTGGGTCCTGAAGTGTTTCCTATGTTGATTGTTAGAGAATTTAATCAAGCAAGAAATGCGGGAAGAACTATGTGCATGTGTGTCTCTGTATGTGATTGACGCACCGAGAGAGAGAGAGAGAGAGCTCTAACCCTCTCCCTCTATGCATTCAAGCATCTGAATATTATAAAAGGGTTAAAAAGAATTTGAATTTGCAATCATCCATACCTCGATGGCCTATAATCTGCAGGCAGACCATTTAATACGACGTGAATTCATAAGCTTGAGCCAGGATCTTGCGTCATCCATCTGCAAAAAATTTTGTCCCATATGTTGTGAGGATAGAGAAGAAGAATAATGGAGCCAGGTTCGAACAGTTCGTAATGGCTAAACTAGTGAGTTCTCTCAAAAGGAAAAAGATATTCTCATATCAATCTTGTTGAATTCTATATATTTGCGAGTTTAGCTGGTAGTTCTCACGTAGACCTAGAGTTGGAGACTTCGCGATCCGATCCTCCTGTATGGCATAGGAAAAATGTGCTCCCTCTTCACACTAGTGAAATTAAGAACCACGCTCTCCACCAAAACCCTACATACCTACCGTAGAAAAAGTAATACTTAATTTTATAAATACTATTACAGGTACCAGGAAAGCATCATCAACCATATATAATGACACAAACAGCTCATACACTAATATTAGACCTCAAGTAGTTCTCACGCACTGAAACCATAGCAGCCACTCCAAAAAGGTCTACAGCGATTGTTAATGAGAAAACGCAGCTGCCCCTCTTTCCTCTCCTTGTTCCTCCTCACTCAAAATATAGTCTCTCCATCTATAACGATCGGCCTGCTAGTTTATGGATAGCTCCATAGGCTCTCCCCCTCCGAAGCATCCGGCGAGTCATCGGAACCAGTCGGGCTCAGCCTCGGCGGGCTCATGAGCATCCCCTCTGCCATGTTTGCCAACAGGTTGGGCATGCCGAAGATCTCCTCCTCGTCGATAAACTCACCCTCCTTTCTCTGTCCAGACCCGCTACTTCCCCCCGCTTCGCTGCTCCCTGGAGCCCGCGATCCCCCGCCGCCGCCACGTCCTCCTGCCTCTCCGGCCTCGGCAGCAGCTCCGCGGCAGCTGCGGCGGCCGCAGCGCGTATATCTGACGGCGAGACCGACGCAGGAGTCGGGCGGGAGGAGATATCGTCGGGGAAGTTGAGGACCGCGTCGGCACCCCGAAGCGCGTGCGCCGCGACGTCGTAGGCGACGGCCGCCATCTCGGCGGTGGGGAACGTGCCGAGCCAGATGCGGTTGGCCTTGCGGGGCTCGCGGATCTCCGACACCCACTTGCCGCTCCGCGATCGCACGCCGCGGTAGCTCGGGCGGTGGGTTCCTATGTGGCCACGGGTCGGGGAAGGTGGAGGGGGCTCGGGCTGCGGTGCATTGGCGCCCTGTACAAAAGCGGGCTGCCGTTCAGGTGGTTGGGATGGAGTTTGCCGGTCGCCGCCATGCACGTGTGAAGGGGGATGGTCAGCCATATACGGATATATATAGAGATAGATAGGTAGATAGATAGGTAATTTTTGTATCCTATATTTACAATATATAGATATTTATCGTTTTACAAGATAAGATAAGATATGGTCGAGAAGAAGGAATGGATGGGAGGAAAGAGGTTTTGCGTGCGTTAGAAATGTGCTTGTTTGTGTGGAATGAGGCGGGGAATAGGGAGTGGATAATGGAGGCTAGAGAATGGATGGAGAGTGGAGAATGGATGGAGAGTTGGACTGGAAGTTGGTGAGGGAGGGGAAGGGATGGACATCTTAAAGGACGGTAAGAAGCGTGGGGTTTCCGCGGGACTGAGCTGCTTGGTGGCAGTGAAAGGGGCCAGAGGGCTGCTCCCAGGGCGGCCCGCGCTTTGGGTGCCCGCTAGCAATTAGCTGTTACGGGGCTCGGGTCGCCTTTTTGTCTTTAGATATTATTACCCACCATCACCCATCGAATCACGTACTCTAAATAATGTCAACTGTCACGGGCCGCAGTTTTTTTTTTTTTTTTCTGTGGTTTAGACTTGCAAGTGAAGTCTCTAAGCCGCCTTCTAGTTATATTATTTTTTTTTTCGTAGGGATGAAAACGGGTCTAACAGAATTCAGATTTTAAAAATTTCCCGAATCCAAATCCGGGCATGCGATGACTTGTTAGTTGGACACCAATCACTCTACCCCGAGGCTATACCATCCAGTTATATTTTATGATGATAGTTTATTTTATGTATTCAAACCTTGGAAAAATCATTGGATAAAGTTATTTGGTATATCTTATCATATTGCATATTTAATAATTAATTATTTTTATAAAAATCAATAATTTTCTTGATAAAATTAAAAAATAATATACATCATTTTATCCTTTATGATACTTTCAAAACTTTTTTGTTAACATACTTACACAATAATAATAATAATTTTTACATATTCTTCCATTCATTTCTATATTTTCTTTTTCAAGCTCACAAAAAAAAAAAGATAATTCACGACTATCTTTTATTTATTTTGCAATTAAAAAAGAATGATGGTGTTTTTACTAAATTTATTGGTATTTTTATATTATATATTTTATTTTAAATATTTTTGAATTTTAGTATTTTAATATAAATTAAGTTACACTAACGACTTGAACTCTTGATCACTTTGGTCTCTATATGAATTTAGTAACTATATCTCAGACCCTTAGCTAGTTATTTGTGCATCATACACAATCTGGATGGTAGAGCCCATTCTCATCTCTCATGGTTGTATCATTTATATTAATTTTATTATTCATAAATGAATGATATCTAATTTAAAATATAGATTTAATAACTTTTCAAAGTATATCCCTTTTTATTTTGAACAAACATGGATATGTGTCATATCTGATTTATACCTATATTTACTTAAAAGACACACAGATACTAGTGTTGATATCTTTTTAATATCTATATATATATTTATATTTATTGAAAAAATAAAATATAAATATAAATATACTAATATACAGGATCTGTATTTAGTTTAACATTTTGAGTAATTACCTGAGTTGAATGATAGAGTAGTTGAACCATATGTATCTTTATATTTTTTGGACGGGGATAGAGAAACTTTGAGTTGATTTTTTCATTTGTGTATCAAAGTAAGTCAGGCTCGTGTAATGGATAAAACAAGCATATTATTTTTTTGAGATATTTGGATTAGCTTGTCATCAAGATAATACATCGCAACATAGTTCATAATAATAATGTAGTGAAAATTGTTCATAGATATAAACTATGGATGCTCATTGTCTACAACACTTTTGTGCAATTATAGAGATGTGGAGATCTATGATTGCAAGTGAATTGGATTTGGTTTAGGATAACCTAGACTTGATCTAAATTAACTTCAAATCTAAGACTTAGACCTAGAATGGAAACCGAGTGTAATTTGGGGTTTCAAGACTAATTTTTTTGAATTAAATTTCAAAATAATTTTATGGGTCAAATCAGATTTATTTGGATTTCATTTGGTTAAATTTACTTATGTGAACCCATGCTCAACCAGATGTTGTATCATAATTTACTACTTATGCCAAACCTAACAAGTATTTATTTTAAGTTACTATTTATAATCCGTAATCTAAAAAAGTGTGCAATATGATAAAAGGTAATATAAATTACTGTTATTCTGGTTGGCTGGCAATCAAAATCAATCTCTCTCTCTCTCTCTAAAAGAAATCAAATTCAAATTGTGAACTCTCTTTGTTAGCCACTGCCACATGGTGGCATGCTATTGAGTCCAGACAAGTAAACTCTACTTGTTAGTGACTCCAACATAGGAGGGGAACTTTGAGCTGCATTTTCCAAGCCTCTCTGTTCCATGCTTCGTTCTTTTGGCTTTTACAATCCATCCACAATTGTAGTTTCCTCGGCTTCAAAAGTCATATGTAATGTCTTTCCATATCCATCAGTTGCTTTGACATCATGTATACTATCAAACTTAACCACCATGCATAATTACATATATTTTAAAAATTTTAAAAAAATATTATTGCGGCCTTTCTCCGATAAAGATAGTCGACTTGGAGCCAACTAGATGCTGCATCTGGATGCGGACTGATGGAATATTGGGAGATGATGTGCTATCGCAAGAGAAGGTGCACACAGTCAAAGTCGAAGGCGAGAGCAAGAGGTTGCTGGTGAACAATAACAGTAGTCCACTCGATGCCGGAAGAAAGAGATCTATAAAGAAAGTCCTGCTGGAGGTGGCTCTGACGAGGATCTTCCGACGCTCAAATCAGCGAAATGACTCAATATAGTGAAAAGAGCAGAAGAGTTTTAGCATTGTGTTAGCCAACATATCTGGAGGGGTCTCCACTTACCTCTATTTATAGAAGAAGCAAGATGGATGATGAAAGGACAGAGATGATCATGTCAATCATATCCTGTTAGTCATATGGTGCCGCATGGGCGTTTAGCTCTGATAGTGGATGTGCCTTCTATTTGGCATGCGGGTGGCCGTGGTGGTGGGCCTTATCACATGTGCAGCGTAATTAATGACCTCGTAACATCCCATCATGGCGCGCAGCTAGATGGTCAGGATATGACGTCTGAGCGATGTGACCTGATGTGGCATGTCAGAATGGCGTGACACCATGCCTATCGTTCGGCCGTTCAGCTGACGTCTGTATCAGAAAGTCGGTTGAAGGAGCCCATTGAATGGTGCGATCCAGTCATCAGTTTGGATAATCGATAAGGTATCGAGAAAGAAGTCAGCCTTCTGATGACTCCTGATGAAGTCGGCCTCGATCTCCTGATGAAGTCGGTCTCGGCCTCTCGATGAAGTCGGCCTCTGGATGACTTCTGATGACTTCGTGAGGTTGGCCTCCTTGTGAGGTCGACCTCTGGATGACTTCGTGAGGTCGGCCTTTGGATGACTTCATGAGGTTGGTCTCTTTACGAGATCGGCCTCCTCGTGATGATATCAGCCTCCTCGTAAAGTCGGCCTTCAGATGACTTTGTGAGGTTGGCCTCTTTGTGAGGTCGGCCTCCTCGTGATGATGTCGGTCTCCTCGTGAGGTCGGCCTACGGATAGCTTCATGAGGTTGGCCTCCTCGTGATGATATCGGCCTCCTTGTGAGGTCGATCTCCTGATGAAGTCGACCTCCAGCTGACTTCTAATGAGGTTGGCCTCGGCCTCCTAATAAAGTCAGTCTTGGCCTCCCGATGAAGTCGGTCTCTCGATGACTTCTGATTAAGTCGGCCTCGGTCTCCTAATGAAGTCGGCCTCCGGATGACTTTGTGAGGTTGACCTCCCTATGATGATATCAACATCCTTATGAGGTCGGCCTTCGGATGACTTTGTGAGGTCGGTCTCCTGATGAAGTCGGCCTCTGGATGACTTCATGAGGTTGGCTAAGTGATGAGGATCTATCCTAACACTTGCCTCCCAACTCCCGAGCCCGATTGCATAGCTTTAATTGGACGAAGGGAGTTCATCATTGTGTTGTTTTGAGTCACTTTTTCCTACTTGTCTTCTTTTTTCTGATTTATTTATTTGTATGCTTTCTTTCTCCGCTTGCTTACTTATCTTTCTAAAAAAATGACTAAGTAGTGAAGTCGGCAAGACTAAGTAAAGTAGTCGGTTAGGAAGTTGCAAATCAAGTATAGGATAACCGAACGTATAGACTTTAGGAAAACTTTCTAAGTCATGTAGTCGATTTTTGTAGACGAACTTGGTCGAGTTGTTCGCTGTAGGTTGTTCCGTTGAGCTGGAACATAATCATCATTTGGAGGAGCTTTCCGAATCATTGATTTATCATTTGAAGGTGGATTTTGACGACCATCAGAGGTCGGGGTTGGGTTAATCCCGACCTCATGAGGTCGGATCCAGCTCCTTCCTGAGGTCGAGGCATTATCTGATTTGGCACCGCACGAGATTTAGCCATGCATAAATGCGAACAGCATTGCCAACATGGGGCCACACAGCTTTGCCCTTTGAAAAAAAAGAACATCGCTAGGGAGGAATTGTCCCCTCTAGCCACACGCACAGGAGATTAGCCATGCATAGAGCGAACAGCATCTCGCCGCTGTGGGGGCCTTAGGGTTTTATCATGGTGGCTTAGGAAACGAGCGGGACAAACCGTGTGCGGCCCCATTCTTATACGAGAAATTGTCCACTTAGACAACATAGGCTTGGCCGCATGTGGGGCTGTAGCCACCAGCATGGGCGCACGCGTGTGTCTCACGGCTCTGTTTCGTCTAAGCCTCATATGCAACCTGGCGCTGCGGCCTTGAGCCTTAGCAGATGCTCTTACGATCGACGGACCCATTCACGTTCAACCTGATGTTGTGGCCCCTTGGGGGCGCACTCGTGGTTGATGGACCCACCCCAGTTTCGTCAATCGGGTGTCAGCCGACTAACGCTTCATCGAATACTAGCCGACGACGAAATGGTTATCTTATAGATTTTTTGAGTCATCTACCTTCCAGAGTCTCGATGCTTAGCCATTTTATAGGGGCCTCCTGGTAAGGTGGATTTTGTCGAATTTCCTCCTCAGATTTGCCGGTCTTGTCGGAGTTTTTTCTCAGATTTTCTCCTCGACTTCTATATGAAGTCGGCTTTCGGATGTCCTGATGAGGTCATCCTCTAGATGACTTTGATTTTTGGATGACCTAATGAGGTTGGCCTCCGATTGAAGTCCACGTCGGCCTCCTCGTGAAGTCAGCCTTCTCGTAAAGCTCGTCGAGGAGAAGAAGACTGGCAATCACTGAAGCCAGTACATGGAGCGCACCAGTTGTTAGGATGTAGTAACCGTCAGGTGGGTCAAGAACTCATCGAACGGGAGCCTTGAGTCAAATAGTGGGTCGGAGATCAGGTCTGGCGGCTGTGTCAGGAAGGCACATTATGCAGTGCGATCTCCTCCGATCGGTGCTGCTGTTGCTGGAGACCTTGGACACCTCCATCAGATTTTTCACCTACTGCATGAGAGCAGCGAACTGCTGGTGGTCTGCTGTCATTGGTAGTCGTGAAGTGCTTGGCTCTCTGTGAGTCGCCGGACCACACCGCGATGAGCATTGAGCAAAGATTATGGAGGCATTTTGTGCTCTCATCTTGGCCATGGAGATTCTTGAGAGAAAATTTTTTTTTTCTGCTCGATTGCCCCCCTACCTGACGCGCCAAACTATTGTGGCCTTTCTTTGGTGGGGGTAGTCGGCTTAGAGCCAGCTAGGTGCTCCACCTGAATGTGGACCGATGGGATGTCGGGAGATGGTGTGCCATCACTGGAGAAGGTGCACACAGTTAAGGTTGAAGGCGAGAGCGAGAGGTTGCTGGTGAACAATGGTGGTGGTCTTCACTCGATGCTGGAAGAAAGACTTGCAAAGGAAGTCCCATTGGAGATGGTTCCGACGAGGACCTTCCGACGTTCAAGTCAGCGAGGTGACTCAATATAATAAAAAGAACAGTAGAATTTTAGCACTGTGATGGCCAACATACCTAGAGGGGTCTCCACTTACCTCTTTCATAGAGAGAGCAAAGTGAATGATGAGAGGACAGATGATCACGTCAATTATGTCCTGTCAGTCGTATGGCGCCGCATAAACGTTTGGCTCTGACAGCGGGTGTGCCTTCTATTCGGCACGCAGGCGGCCGTAGCGATGAGCCTTATCATGTATGCGGCATAATTAATGACCTTATAACATCTCATTATGGTGCGTAGCCAGACGGTTAGGATATGATTTCTGAGCGACATGACTCGATATGGTCTATCAGGATGGCGTGATGGCCACGCCTGTTGTTCAATCATTTGGCTGATGCTCGTGTCAGAAAATTGGTTGAAAAAGTCTATTGAGTGGTGCGACCCAGTTATCAGTTTGGGTAATCGGTAAGGCACTGAGAAAAAAGTTGGCCTTCTGATGACTTCTGATGAGGTCGGCCTCGAACTCTTCATGAAGTTGGCCTCGGCCTCTCAATGAAGTCGGCCTCCGAATGATTTCTTTAGATCAACCTCCTGATGACTTCGTAAGGTTGGCCTCCTTGTGAAGTCAGCCTTTTCATGATGATGTCAGCCTTCTCGTGATGATGTCGGCCTTCTCGTGAAGTCGGCCTCCAGATGACTTCGTGAGGTTGGCCTTCTTGTGAGGTCGGCCTTCTCGTGATGATGTCAGTCTTTTCGGAAGATCAACCTCCGAATGATTTCGTGAGATTGGCCTCCTTATGAGGTCGACCTCCTTATGATAATGTCGATCTTCTCATGAGGTCGGCCTCCTAATGAAGTTGGTCTCTGGATGATTTCTGATGAAGTCGGCCTCGACCTCCTGATGAACGACCTCCTGATGACTTCGATTAGATCGGCCTCGGCCTCTTGATGAAGTCAGTCTCGACCTCTAGATGAAGTTGGCCTCTGAATGATTTCTGATTAGATCGGCTTCGGCTTCCTGATGAAGTCAGCCTCCGAATGACTTCGTGAGGTTCCTGATGAAGTCAGCCTCCGAATGACTTCTAATTAGATCGGCTTCGGCTTCTTGATGAAATCGGCCTCCGAATAACTTCATCCTCGTGATGATGTCAGCCTTTTCGTGATGATGTTCGGCCTCCTCATGATGTCGGCCTTCGGATGACTTCGTGAGGTTGGCCTCCTCGTGAGATCGACCTCCGGATGTCTTCGTGAGGTTGGTCTCTTTGTGAGATCGGTCTTTTGATGAAGTTGGTCTCTAGATGACTTTATGAGATTGGCTAAATGATGAGAATCTATCCCAATAAATATATATAGCCATGGCTTGTTCCACTTATAGATTACAAAGAGCAAACTATAATCACCAGTCCATCATGTGCCCTTGGTATCGGTCATAGTGACGGGGAAACCAATTTGTCATAGCCTGTTACTTGCAACTTGCCTCCATTTTGAGGCGAGGAAGTGACGATCTTAAGAAAGAGTCGAGCAGATGCTATGAAGAAAACATTTTCCAATAAATGAAACATGGGACGGAGATGTGAAAGAAAAATCTTACAAGAAGGGGTTTTTTTTTTTTTTTATTAAATGATATATATCATGTAATCGAGAGACCACGGTATATGCAGCACCTTGTTTAGCGTCAGCTTAAATTAGGACACATCACCGAGAGAACCATGTGGGCCACGAGTTAAATCCATTCCTGAATATTGGCTTTACGTCTGCTTTCCCATTTCACATCACATAGACTCGCTCTCGTCCTGGCCGCAACCGAAACACTCGAAGAGGCAGCTAGCACGTCCAAATCCCCGACATCGGGTCGGAGCTCGAACGTAGATTCCAGCGGGAGCCCCACACCAGTCCGCGTTGATTGGCCCGCAATCGGAGACGACTTCCGTACTACGCGAGTCCAAATGGGCACAGTAGAGGGAAAAAGGTCGACTTGCTTACCGTATGCACGCAAGCATGACAGAAGGCTGGGGCCAGCGTAATCGGCCCAGCGGTACACTCTCCCTGCGAGCATTAAGTGTCACCTCACGTTGGGTTTCATCCAAATAAAGACAAGCCAACCCGTTCTCCCTGGTCAGGCTGAACTCGGGTTGGGCTTTAGCTTCAAAATAACCATCTGGTCTCGAGTTGAGTTAGAATAGAGAACAAACCCAACCCAACTTGGCCTCACCTGACTGATGTTTGTTTGTTTCATTTAGGTCACGTTTGGCTGCTGGTTAAAAGGTGGATAATATAAAGATATTCCGATGACCGGCCAAACACTATCTAAAATGTGGTGGGTGGATAAACTTATTTAGTCAAAGAACCAAAAAGATGGTTAATTGGTTGCACTAACCATTCTTTGTTTGGTTGATTAGGGAGTTGATACCAAAGGTTGAATGTATTCAAGGGATAAATGAGTTTTCAGCATCCAGAAACAACCTTAGTTATATTTAAACTAGTAGTTATAGAGCTGCATAACTAATGCCATGCTAGCCCAAAAAATGAATCTTGTCTGAATCTTAAAATTAATTATACAACCTACCCTAGTCCGATTAATCCAACACAATCTAGTTTGGACTATCACTCATCCAACTTGAAAACAAATTTAGTTTAGATACGCTTGCATTGGGTTGGTTTAGACATACGAACTCAAGGTCGGCCCGAGTTCTGACATTGACGAGTTGAATGGGCCTTGGGCTACCCCTTAACCCACCCAATTCAATCAAGTGAAGGCCTTATGTCAAACAAACAAACATAGCTACTTCTTATCAAACAACCACGCAACCAAAATTAGTTTAAGATGGAGTTGCAGTAGATTGGCTTGAGCAAGCCTGCAATGAGCAAAGCTTGGATTGCAAGCAAATCATCATGGAAGCATAGCAAAAAACAAGAAATGTCGTCCTATTTTTAGCTGGTCTGCTCCTCTTATTGGTTCCTTTAAGCAAAGTTGAACAAAATATTTTCTTTTTGACGAAAATAAAGTGATGCGTAAAGCATGTCGCCAACGGATGGTGACAGCTCTTTCTCTGTTACAATAGTGGGTGGGCATGGGGTGAAGAGAACGTTAAATTCAAAAAGTTTAGAGATCCACAACTCTCTCTGATAGGATGCGAATTACAAACAAAGGTTGAATAAGAATCTAACTAAACCAATGTGATCGGCAATTACTATGAGCGTAAATCGAATCCGATCCAATCAAATTGAGTGAGGCTGAAAAATGGAGTTATCCAGGGTAGCAGGGATAAAAGGGACAGCAGCGAAGGGATAGTGCCATATCCTCCTGAAGAAGGAAGCTTTTAAGCATTCACAAACTTAAAAACCCAAAGAAAGCAACAGTTTGCCCCGCCACCTGTCGCGATGGGCTCTCGGGCATACCATTTGGTCGGTGGGGAAGCATGGCGATCGCCACCACTAGTCATCGAAACCAGTTCTATGAGAGGCCACCTACCTTTCAAGCTTGTTGCCTCTAAAGCCTACAGGAACTAAAACCCCAAAATGGCCGTGCCAGCGCCCTTAAGACTCCTAATAACTCATGCACTAACCCACTATTTCATTTAGGATGATGAGCCCCTCCCTCGTTGGTAGGAGATAACGAAGCCGCTTCCGAATCTTCTCAGGAGCTCGCACCTGAAATCTTTCCTAAATATCCTTTTTACAGAGGATCTATTTGGGAAATTCGATAAGATTAAACAAAAATTTCTACAGGAATCAAATCTGTTGATCCGCCTAATAAATATTCTTCTAAAATCTCCTTTTCCCTTTTCTTTTTTTTTTCCCTCCCGTAGGATTTAGACTGGAAAAGTATTGGATTGATAGAGACCTACTCAAACAGACAGCCCACTCCATGAATCCAATGTGATCTTTTTTAGAAAACCGTTTTTCGACACCCAAACCCAACCTGCTTTAGATGACCAATGCATTACCTAGCAACTTGAGAAATAATGGAATAATTGCACTGACCGTAAGTCTGGACAGACGATGTGTGATCCCATATCCAATACAATTTGTGACATTGACTTCCAACTCCAAGAAGGGATATGAAAGCGGAAACAAATCTCGGCACCTGCATTAATGATTCAAGTTTGAAATCTACATTCAGAATTCAGATCAAAACTAAGATATTCTACCAGCTTTTCTGGGTCTGTATTTGATCTTTTCAGGTGTTCCGACCATTCAACAACCCTATCTTTACTTACCTTCTTCCATATGACTGAAGATCACATCCCAACACAGTGAGAAGCTTCATATCTAACTTGTACATTGTCCAAGCCAATAGAGTTCAATACACGGGTATACAGGCAACAAGGTGAAAGTTTACCACAAGGGATATGCAACGATTGCAAGAGAATTTACATGGAGTGAGGATTTTTTTACATCATAGAGGATGTCTAAGCTTTTAGCATCTGCAGGTAGCCATTAATGATGGACATAGCCGAGGACCGATATCCTGACCCAAATAAATTATAGTGATTCAGGTAATGATACAGCTTGTACAAGTCCCTCCTATTCTCAAAACCAGGTTGTTTTGGCATAACCTGTATTAAAGGAAAAAAGAAATTACCCCGGAAAAGACGTTAGTTAAACTCCAGAAAAAAGTGTAAATGATTGCACATAGGAGGCTCGCAAGCAAAGCACATGTGGGAAAGGAAAAAAAAAAAATATTAAAACATGCAGGTTTTAATTGGTGTACGAAGTGAAGATTGTGCATCTCCAGGTGACAGCATACATTCTAACTTGTTAAAATCATCAACATGATAATACACATGCTCCTACTATTTTTAAAATGAAAGGATTCCACTGTTGTGTTCATCCCTCTGGCAAATTAAGAATTTCTATAACTATAAAAATCTAAGCCTACTGACTTGCATAAAATGGCTCCCCAAGGGAATCTTGCATATAAGAACACTAAAGAAGCATCACCTATTTATTTATCTTGAAAATTTATATTACTGACAAATTTACAATCAACAAGCCAGATCCCAATTATTCACGGTCAACTTTACACGTTCTCACCTGATTCCTATATAAAACTTCACTGTACCAGTTCCATTTTCAAGGAATCACCAAGTCGTTTTTTTTTTTACTAAGATTTATACATAAAGGAAACAGAGAATGATACCTCAAAATAGGAATTATAAAACGATCCACCAAATCCAGCGCACCATGACATTCCAAATTCTGCCTCATTGTGCCCATCTGTATACAATGACAAAGTTGAGATTGTAAAAAGAAACTAAATCCTTCCAAACCATATTTCCTTGCATGCAGCCTATAATTTTGTTAGTTTAATGGCTCCAAATTTCAACATCAGCAAGGTAGTCCAGTAAAACAATTTGTACGTAGGGATTATGTAGGATCATTGCAAGTCCTTCTATATACTCTTGCTATGCATGTATGCATACATGTGTGCGTTATGTACCACTGACCATAACAAAATTAACATATATTCACCATTATTGTTTATAATTGAATATATTTCTTTCAACACAAATTTCTTTTCGCATTTTGACAGTCCATTATTCAATTTCTTTTAAAAAATTATGATAAAAAATTCTCAAATAGGAGCTCTTAATTTACTACTTAGTTCATCATCAGATAAAAGAACTAAACGTTCCACCATCATGTAGTATGAACATATTTGATTCAGACTTACAGTAACATGCTGGATCTAATATAACGGGATCACCATTCTCATCACAACCGATGTTCCCACTCCATAAGTCTCCATGAAGTAAGCACGGTTCAATCACAACACCTTCAAAAAGTTGTCGCATATTCTTTATCAACCTCTGACCTGTCAAAGTGCAATTGAAAGAGAATACATCAAAAAGTCTACCTAAAAATATCAAAATGAAGTTCAAAAAGAAACAACTTGGGCCAGGCTTATTCAAGAAGTTGCCTGTGCAAATCCTATGGATGGCAAAATTTGACTTGTACCTGCCAACCCACATAAACCCACCTGCAATAAATAGGTTTCATTTGGGTCTTCATAAAGTCAGGTTGATTCTCAGTCAACACAAAATCAACCCGACTACAAATCAGCGGCTTTGGGCATAGCCCCCACATCTAATGGGCCACCTGGGTCAATCCAGTTGGAAAACAAATGGTGCCTAGATCCAATATAGTTGATAGTTCTTTATTTTTTTATACGCAGTTCGGTTTTTACTTAAAAACAAAAGGGTTATGTAGGGTGATGGCCTTGGGGGATCATGGGATTTGGGATGTGCGGGTGCATTGTGGATTTAACTTGTAAAACTTCCAAAGCATGTCTACCACACATAGATATTGGAGGGGGTTCATTGAAGAGAACATAAACAAGTCTTCTACATATTTGGATACCAACAAGGTGTTTATAATGTACCATATCACTATTAACAAAAACCCAAAATAAACAAAAAAGAAAAAGCAAGTTGCCTCAAAAACTGAAGCACCTTTTTCATGCATACTGGAATCCCCATATTGCTTCAGTGCCAACTTTAATTGATAGCCCAATCTGTGCTCAGCAAAAAACTCAATCCAATCTGAAGACCAAGTGTTTATCTGGGGAGTACTGCAGCAAGAAAATTGAAGGTGTCAGAGCATGGTAACAAAATTTAACAAAATATGATTGGTCTTGTGATTAGATACAAATATGATAAAAGAACCATGCAAAACCACTTTGCATGCAGGCTAAACACGTTGGGCAGAGGAAGCGTATAAGCAGACAAGTAAGAGAGTCCAAGTATAAAAGAGAATGCAAAACCACAATATTCTATAGGACAAGAAGAAGAATACCAGTCCATGACCACTTGTAAGCTTTTTTGACAATAAGCAGGCTAATGAAGGGATATTTTTATGCATGCAAATGGCAAGATCTTCAGAGAATTGGAAGAACAACAGTTGAAAACAATGTTCAAGAGAAGTTTCACCTGCCAATTGTATTATCAACAGCAAACCCAAAGCCCTTCTCCGACTTCCCAGCTTTATGCATTTCAGCAAGATTTCTTCCTAGAACCGACTGAGGACAGATATGTCATTACACAAAGTCAATCTTCAATGCTAGCTTCTAAATATAATGAATTAGTGTCACCTGACTTCCCCTGGAAGATCCAAACTTGATAAATTCCATGATAATATAGGAGCCACCAGTTGGTAAAGGTCCAACCTGCAAGTTCAAATCATAATAAGTTACTTCTTTTACAGATAGAGGCCTTTCAGGGAAAGAAACTGAGCGTGCTGAAACAAGAATTGGATATTGTGTAATTACCTTATACGGCTTTGGGACACGAATTGATTTGGTGGCATACATCACATTTAAACCAAGAGCCTCTCCTTCAAACATTGATGGTCCAATTTTTCTGAGTCAAAAATGCAACGTAACTGAGGTCTTTCTCAGCTCGCTGAATAAGAATTGCTTTAGTCATAAATAAGTATATATGGCTGTATAAAATACATATGATTGAAGTTTCATATGTCAAACTGAGCTGGTCTTGTTAATGTATAAACCAGCACAACAAAATTATCAGAGGAACCATAATTTCAGACTCAGAGCACGGAAACTTCAATAACCATTAACTGATATTATATTTAGAACAGAAAGCCTTAATTTTGCATGCAGATGTACAAAAACTTATGGTTTTATGGATATTGTTAAATATGGTTTACAACACTTAATTGTTCTTTTTACCCCTTGCTTGTTCATATTCAAATGTTACTATTAGTGAACAAATTAGGGATACCCAGAGTAACAAATCGAGTCCACAAATTTTATCAGCAAAGCAAAATCTATCTTAATTTTTTCAGGTTTATATAAGATAATTTGCTCAATCCATTCATGGAGAGTTCTCACCTTTGAGTTTTGCTAGATTAACCTCATTTTAGTTTAAGAGGCTTGGTTAGATTGATTGATGTAACAAAATACCAGTGAAAGGGCCATGAAGTAAACACATTATGTGGTAATAAATACTAGTTAACAGCATAAAAAGTTGACGAATGTTTGCAATGTTTTCACATATATATGGTTGCCTATAGAATGGCATCCAAAACACCCATAACTCACTATTGACCCACTGTATTTAAAAACTCAATCTTGGATAATGAGCATGTGATGATCATTTAGGCAAGCATAAAGAAATGGGATAATAAGCTGGTTAGGGAGAGATAACAGATCTGTATTAGAGCAAGTTGGATGTATGTCCTAGAATGTACAAATATAACTATACCCATCTCATTCAACACTAGAAGAATTCTCTTTTATTTTGATGGAAACACTAGGAGAATTCTTTGAGAACAGCATTAATCTGAGTTTTAGGAAGGTTAAAGAAAAGAAAATAACAAGGAAAAAACATGAATGATAACATTTGAAATGTTGTGAATAGATTATGAGTTTGTAGCTGTATGCACACAAAAAACATGCTTGGTGTTGCTTCTACCATCTAAAAAGAGGAGAAGCCAGAAGTTATGTTTTTTGGCTTCTCCAAAAAGTATTTTCTCATTTGAAGTTTTCTTCTTGTAAAAGCATTTTTTTCAAATAATACTACCAAACACTTATTTTTCTTAAGAAGGGCTTTCTTTGCTTTATAAGTCAAAAAAGCACTTTTCTTAAACAATACCCAAGATGCCATAAAAATAGAACAATTTACAGGATGGGCTGCCTCATGAATTTCTGATAATCCCCATTCCACTTGTTCTATATTATAAACTTTTGGCTTCTTTGACATAAGTCATTAAAAATAAAACAAAAATAATGATAAAAGCCAGTCTTTTTAGGTTTTTGGTTTCTCCCAAAAGTATGTTCTCTTGTGAACTTTTCTTCTCGGAAAAGCATTTTTCAAATAATACTGCTAAACACTTATTTTTCTTAAGAGGTGCTTTTTTTTGCTTTATAAGTCACTAACGCATTTTTCTTAAACAATACCAAAGATGACCTAAAAATGGAGCAATTTACAGGACAAGACTGAATCCAAGTGGGCTGCCTCATGAATTTCAGATAATTCCCATTCCACTTGTTCTGTATTATACTCTTTTGGCTTCTTTGATATAAGTCCTTAAAAATAAAACGAAAATAATGATACAACCAGTCTTTCCCATCCATTTTAACATAAGTCTCGATTCTTCATGTTATTACTATCAGATTTCCCATCAAAAGGATGACTTTCTGAATGGATATACAATAAATTACTACTGTTTCACAGGACATCATGAACTCTTGAATTTGTTGAATTCTGCTATTCTACCAAGACTCTCCAGTATCCAATATGCTTTCTCTTCTTAATATGTTAACTTTCAACATCTCCCCCCCCCCCCCCCCCAAAAAAAAAGGAAGAAAAAACAAGCATTTTGCCTAATTACAAAGTTCAGCTATAGGAGAATTAGCCTGCAATATCTAAATATGACTCCAAGTTCTGTCCATTCAACATTAAAAATTCACTTTCAAGGTATATAAATAGCACATTGGGTTTGTAATTGTCTCTACAAATATGACAACTTACAAAGCCTTATTTCTTCCAAGTATCACACAATATATTTGATTTTCTATTGATGGTGAATTTATAACTAGTATCTTGGACCAACAATAACAGCACGGTCACAAATTGATAACTTCAAAACTTTCTTTCCCGGGAGCTTGATTATAGTTTCACCTACCTAACAAAAAAAAGAAGGAAATGTAAATAAATATTTTAAGTGAATATATAAAACTTCACATGCCTGTTTGTCTTAACAAAGAAAGGACCAGAATCTGTATCATATCGGCTTGCATGACTGACACAGCCACCCCCAATGGGACTAATTCTCGTAATCTGTGTGGCCTTTCCTTCTGTGAGAATCCATGCACGAATTGGGTCATCACTCATAGCTGCCACTGTCAGTTGATAAATGAATGAAGAATGTTATTAAATTATAATCAGAAGTCCTATAAGTAAGTTTATGTGTCCTGTAAATAAATTTATGTAATGTGCAGGATTACCTTATTTAAAAAAAGCAGCATTTTAAATATGTAATATAAGCACAGTTTAAATAATTTGATGCTTAGCATGTATGCTTAGCATGCCATCTTTGAAGATTACATGCCAAAACTTTCCCTAATCTCCCAGTTGCAAATGAGTTTAGTGGCATTAATAGGGAAAGAGACGCATTGCAATCACTACACATAAGAGGGAAAACGTTGGAAGCAGTCTAGAAATTAGCCTTAAACCTCTTTGCACTAGTAATAACCAGAAACACACGCATTATATAATGCCTTTAGACTTTTATGAATAGTGCACCATCAATTGATTTGATCTGGAAATATTGGAAACATGCTATTGTACAAAAATAACAATATTCTCAACCATCATAAGGAGGCCAATGCCATACTGATAAGTGACAATAGATACGGAACATGATTATTTTTTTTTTTTCACATCAGTTGCAAAAGCATCCTATAGAATGCAAAAAAAAAGGGTGGATAAAGTGGGTACATGCTTGTCAAAGTTTTGTAGATAACACGGGCCATGCACATAAGATGTACTTAAAAGACACAAGAATGTTGAGCAGGAACACATAATAATAGTAGATAAGAGAAACCTTCGAGGATGCATTTGGTTCATGACCAAAATTGGAATCGGAATTGGAATTGATTGGAATGAGAATTGGAATAGCTGTATTCCCCGACATGTGTGGTTTGTGACCAGAATTAGGATCAGAATGATCTATTTTTAAGTAAATTTTTAGAAAATCAATTGTATTTTTGAAAAAATCAAATTTTTAACTAAACCTAGTAGAGGGGGATTGAATGCCGGAAGGAGAGCCAGGACTGAGCATTGAGGATTGGGGCATTCTCATTCCTCCCTGGAATGGCAATGAGAATGGGAATGGGACTCCCTCCAACCACAAAGCTAGAGTGGGAGTCATTCATTCATATTCCCATTCTAGAGCCCAACACCCTCCAACCAAACACACCCCAAAATGAGGACATTGAAAAGATTAGAAGTTGCATCAACAAAATAATGTTTAGCAAATTGATTAACTTGCTACACCATTGGATAGGGCTCAAATTCGTGAAGTTTCAAAAGAGAAAGGAATACTTAAAAAGAACATAGATGGAAGTTATAAAGGTTAAAAAAATACATGAAAATTGGTTGTTGCCCTCAAAATGAAACACTCAGAAAAAAGGGATCCATAGAACCAGCCCTAAAGATTGATATTCATGTCCAATGACGTGTGTGAATTACATATGATGGGTTGCAAATTTCTTGTTCCGGTGGGACTAAGATGCTCATCTTTAGCCTTTATTGGTTTAAAAATTTTGCAAGATGGATATTCATGAGATGCAGTGGCATGAGTGTGAAGTATTGTCTGATGGGTTGGCGAATTTCTTGTTTTGGTGGGACTATAGATGCTACTCTTTAGCCCTTATTCATATAAAAATTTTGCAAGAGAGTACAAAATCCTCGATAAAAAACTCTATTACCCCAAGTAAAGATTTCAGAAAAGGAAAGAATTGTATTTGTACAACCTCTCCCTTAATTTCGAACAAAATTTGAACTTCAAAAAAAAAAATTTGAACAACCTCATAGCAAGAAATAGATCAATAAAAAGAAGCTTCGGTAACAGTTATATAGGGCACAAAAAGGATAACGAATAACCGATATCATAGAAACCATTGAGGGAAAGGGGAATTAAATATGTACTGGGGCCGAAAGAGGGTTGATGCTTCAGTCGGCTCTGATGAGAAGGCCAAATTCGGAGTCGAGGATCATCTGGTTATTTTTATATACAGCGAGCGACAGACTGAGAAGAGTTGGGCGAGAGAGAAACGGCGAGAGCGAGGAAGAGAGAAAGGGAAAGAGAAGGCTCCCAGGTGCCCCATTCATCTGCCGCCACGAAAAAGAAAAAGGAGACGGTCATCTGATTCGTCACCCTGACTCGTGAGTCATGACATTACCGGCTGCCGACCGCCAGTTCGGATTTTCCGTTGTGATAATTTTTTTTTTTTTTCAAAACCTTTTCTCTTTTATTTTAACATTAGGCTGATATGCATCTCCTGGCTACCACCCTGCGCTCACCCTTTCACGCGGATTAAGGTTTGATGTCATCCAACCAAACACTCGATTAACATGGGTGTGTGATATTTGATGTACGTATTGCGTAAACTAATCCAATTTAATTGTTATAGGATATTTTTTTGAGTTAAACTAGGATAGTAAAATACTCGGATCCAAAAATCATCGATCTAATTCAATATATATATATTTTTAATAATATTATATTTTTATTTATAATATATATTATTAATTTAATAAATTAAAATATAATATAATATTATATTATATTATATTTTAATCTCTCCCCACCCTCCTCCTCCTCCTCTCTCTCTCTCTCTCTATATATATATATATATATTTCAAATTAGATGTACTTGAATACATGTATGTAAGAAATAAGACATCATATAAAAATATCTCGAAATTCTTTCAAAATTTATAGAGCCCATAACTACTTGTTGGGGGATACCCATCGACCGACCGACTGGCGGCCCGACCGACCGATCGTCGGTCGGGGCGACCGACTGACGGACGCCATCACCGGCTAATTATCGGCTCATGACCGACTGAGGATACGTCGGGCGCACCTTTCCCCGACCGACTGAACCCAGAGGTCCGATGGCCGACTCATGGAAGGCTCGCCGACCAACGGAGGGGCCCGACGCCACTCAGCTGGCTACCGACTTTGGGTCGGTCGGTTCCTCCAACCGCCGTACAGCCGCCAGACCTTGTCAGCTCTGACAGGACATGCGGCGCGGTTACCTAGGGGCATTGTCCCGCCGAGGGCATTGTCAACCCTGGTGATTGGACAGCCACACGGCGACTGACATTTTCACGGCGACCCTGCCAGTCCACAGTGAGTTGACAGTTCCTCACTTGTCCGCGCCATTAATGACGGCGCCATACCGTGCTCCACTATATAAACCGGGGAAGGCAACAGTGCAATCGATCCGCTCCGTCTCTCCCAAAAACGCAGGCTCGCCTCCCTCTCTCTCTCTCTCTCTCAGAGCTCTCTGTCTACATTTCACTGTTGCCTAGTCACCTCTCTGACTTGACCGTCGGAGGGTCCCCGTCGGAGCCGCCTTCGGTCAGTGCGGACTTCATTTTGCAGGTGCACGCTCCCCGGCGATCGGACGACGAGGCGATTGGCCGCCACAGATTGGCGCGCCAGGAAGGGGACAGCATGACAAAGACAAGAGCTCAACGATCGAGAATCACTGGGTCGGTGAGGGCTCTTCCCACCGGGAAGAGGCCTCCCCGCCCCCACCGGCGGCGGAGCCTAGCTCTCCGGCCCTGCAGTGACCACGGAGGCCCAGATTGCGGCCATCGTACGGCAGATGACCGTACTGACCGACGCAGTCAAAGCCTCCAGCAGCAACCGGCGGCCCGACCTATGCCTTCCAGGAGCAGCCGCCGACGTCCGCGCCGATCCTGTCGCCTCCATGCGAGCACCCCCAACAGCGCTCCCACGGAGAAGAGGAGGACGACCATGGCCGACGACGACGGTCCCAGCGGCCCTCCCTTCCCCGTTGGAACGGACGAGGAAGGAGAAACGGCCGCGCACGCCGTCGGCCTCCCTTTCAGAATCTTCCGGAGACTCCACCCTGGGGTCTCCCAGCGTCGACGAGCGGGCGACTACGAGCAACGGTTTGAGGAAATCGACCGCCGACTCGCCCAGTTGCAGCTGGACGGCCAGAAGTCTTCAACGACGTCGACTTCCAGACCGCCCAACCTCTTCCCGACTGGTCTCGACGAGCCGATTCCCAGTCGGTTCAAAATGCCGCATGTGGAGCCATACGACGGCTCCACCGACCCAGTCGACCACCTCGAGAGCTATAAAGCTCTCACGACGATCCAAGGGGCAACCGATGCTCTTTTTTGCATCGGCTTCCCCGCCACACTCCGCAAGGCTGCCAGGGCCTGGTACTCCGATCTCCGATCGGGAAGTATCCACTCTTTGGGCAGCTCGAGCACTCGTTCGTGGCCCATTTCAGCACCAGCCGAAAGCCGCCGCGAACGTCGGACAGCCTTTTCTCCCTCAAGCAGGGGAAAACGAGATGCTCCGACACTTCGTGGCGCGATTCAACGCGGCCACGCTCGAGGTCCGGGACCTCAAAAAGACATGGCTGTCTCAGCCATGAAGCGGGGCCTGAGGGCGTCCCGATTCACCTATTCTCTGGACAAGACCCTCCCCCGAACTTATGCCGAGCTACTGGAGCGCGCATACAAGTATATGCGCGCGGACGAAGGAGCGTCCGACCGACGCTTGGCCGAGCCCAGAGGCCCGAAAGAGAAGCGGAGGAAGGGTCGGGAGCCCGCCGAACCAAGCAGGCCCCCGACCCATAGTCGGATCTCTCCAACCCGACAAATCCAAAAGCCACCCGGCAGCAGACTCCGAGGCCGGCACGCCCCAGGTACGACTCCTACACTCCTCTCTCCGCTCTCCGTGCGCAGATCTGATGGAGATCGAGGGGAGGAATACCTGCGACGGCCTCCGCCTCTGAAGGCAAAAGGCCTCGACTGTCGGAAGTACTGCCGGTTCCACCGAAGCCACGGCCACGACACCGAGCGGTGCATCCAGTTGAGGGATGAGATTGAAGCTCTCATCCGACGGGGGTACCTCGGCAAATTCTGGAAGGGTCCGCCGACCCAACCAGTTACCGATCGACGCCCCCAGCCGACTGAAGAGGCGGCGACCAACCAGCCGACGGTCGGAGTCATCAACATGATCTCCAAGCGGCTGGGCTCGGGGACGTCTGCAGGAGGGGAGCCGATGAAAAGGCCGCGCCCGGACGACATAATCACCTTCACGGAGGACGACGTTCGGGGCATCCAAACTCTCCACGACGATGCTGTTGTTGTGTTGGCGACAATAGCGAATTATGATGTAAAACGAATTTTCGTTGATAATGGAAATTCGATAAATGTTTTGTTTTACTCGACCTTCTCCCGAATGCGACTGTCAACTGACCGACTTAAGAGGGTCTCCATGCCCTTGATCGGCTTTGCCGGAGACGCCGTCACGACAGAAGGAGAAATCACCCTGCCCGTGATGGTCGGCACCGAACCACGGCAAAGCACGGTCTCCCTCACCTTCGCGGTCGTCCAAGTTCCTTCGGCCTACAATGCCATACTTGGACGATCCGGACTGAATGCCCTCAAGGCGATCGTCTCGACGTATCATCTCCTTGTTCGGTTCCCGACCAAAAGCGGAATCGGGAAGATGCACGGAGATCAACAGCTCGCTCAACGATGCTTCCAAATCTCCGCTCAGGACGACGAGTCGAGGGGATCTCTGACGATCGACAAGCTGGACCAGCGGGAGGAGGAAGAACGAGGTTCGCCGGCCGAGCAGCTCGAGGCGATCCCGATAGGAGAAAATCCCGACAGGAAAGTTTGGGTCGGGTCTCAATTGTCCGACACCGAACGACGCCGACTGACGGAGCTGCTGACGGCCAATGCCGACATATTTGCTTGGTCGGCAGCAGATATGTCGGGCATCCCCCCAGAAACAATAACCACCGACTCAACATCGACCCGACGATGAAGCCGGTGAGGCAGAAGAAAAGGTCCTTCGCCCCAGAGAGGCAGAGGGCCATCGACGAAGAAGTGGACAAACTACTCGAAGCAGGCTTCATCCAAGAATCCACGTATCCCGATTGGCTCGCCAATGTTGTCATGGTCAAGAAAGCCAACGGGAAGTGGAGGATCTGCATCGACTATACCGACCTAAACCGAGCCTGCCCAAAAGATAGCTTCCCACTTCCGAAGATCGACCAGCTGGTGGATGCGACGTCCGGATTTCGACTGCTCAGCTTCATGGATGCCTTCGCCGGGTACAACCAGATCCGGATGGCGCCTGAAGACGAGGAGCACACCGCGTTCGTGACTCCCAAGGGTCTCTACTGTTATCGGGTGATGCCCTTCGGACTGAAGAACGCCGGCGCCACCTACCAGCGACTCGTCAATAAGGTCTTCAAAGACCAGATCGGGCGCAACATGGAAGTGTACGTGGACGACATGCTGGTGAAAAGCACACAGATCCCGGACCACGTTCAGGATCTCGAAGAGACCTTTTGCACCCTTCGACGACACCGAATGAAGCTCAACCCGACCAAGTGTGCTTTTGGGGTGACCACAGGGAAGTTCCTCGGATTCCTCGTTTCTCAGAGAGGGATCGAGGCCAACCCTGAGAAAATAAAGGCAATCCTCGACATGCGTCATCTGAACACCAAGAAGGAGGTCCAACAGCTGAACGGAAGAATCGTCGCTCTTAGCCGATTCATCTCTCGTTCAGCTGAAAGGTGCCTCCCGTTCTTCAAGATTCTGCGTCAAGCGAACGGTTTCTCTTGGTCGGATGAGTGCCAGCAGGCCTTCGAAGACCTGAAAAAGTACTTGGCTTCCCCACCGTTGCTCGTGAAGCCGCAGGTCGGGGAGACCTTGTATCTCTACTTGGCCACATCTCCCGAGGCGATCAGTTCGGTGCTCGTTCAGAAAAATGAGTGCCGAACTCATCAGCCCATCTACTACACCAGCAAGGTGCTCCACGGGGCCGAAGCCAGATACTCGAAAATGAAAAAGATGATTTTCGCCCTGACCATCTCCGCGCAACGACTTCGACCATACTTCCAGGCCCATGCCATAGTGGTGCTCTCCAGCCAGCCCCTGAGGGCAATTTTGCACCGACCGGACACGTCCGGATGACTGGCCAAGTGGGCGATGAAGCTCAGCGAGTTCGACATTCAGTACCGACCGAGGCCTGCCCTGAAGGCTCAGGTCTTGGCCGACTTCATCGCCGAGTGCCCGACAACCGACCATGGGTCGGGAGCTGAAGGCCCAGGACGAGATGTGGTCTCCGAGCCAGACCCGATCTCCACCTGGGTACTCCACATCGACGGAGCCTCAAACGCTCAGGGAAGCGGGGCCGGGCTCCTGCTCACGAATTCGGATGGGGTGGTCACCGAATACGCCCTCCGGTTCGACTTCAAGGCCTCCAACAATCAAGCCGAATACGAGGTACTCCTCGCTGGCTTGAGGATGGCGAAGGAGCTGGGCATCGACAGCCTCCGGACATTCTCCGACTCTCAGCTGATCGTGGGACAGGTCAGGGGCGAATTCGAGGTGCGAGATCCGACCATGATCAAGTACCTTCAGAAAGTGAAGGACCTCATGGCACGCCTCGAGTATTTTGAAATTTCTCACATCCCTAGGTCGGAGAACGCCCGCGCCGACGTACTCTCCAGGTTGGCAACGTCGGCCTACGACTCTTTGGGTCGGACGTTCGTGGAGAACCTCCAGCAGCCGAGCATCGATCAGGTCGAAGAAGTGCAACAGTTAACGTCCGAACCAAGTTGGATGGACCCGATCGTCCGGTACCTGACCGACGGAATCAGTCCCGAAGATCCCGCGGAGGCCAAACGACTCCGATGGTCGGCCTCGCAATACGTGATCATGGACGGCCGACTCTACAAGAGGTCGTTCTCCCTTCCCCTGCTCAGGTGTTTGGGGCCGACCGACGCCGACTACGCCCTCCGAGAGGTTCACGAAGGAATTTGCGGGAACCACTTGGGGGGCAAGTCCCTAGCCTTCAAAGTCCTGCGACAAGGCTACTACTGGCCAACCATGAAGAAGGATGCGGCAGAGTTGGTCCGGAGGTACGAGCCATGCCAAAAGTATACCAATATTCAGCACCAACCGGCCAGCCAAATCGCTCCCATTGTCGCTCCGTGGCCCTTCGCCCAGTGGGGAGTCGACATTCTCGGTCTGTTCCCACCAGCGTCGGGCCAGAGGAAGTTCATCGTTGTCGCCATCGACTACTTCACGAAGTGGGTCGAGGCCGAGCCCTTGGCGCAGATCACCGAGCGAAAGATGGAGGACTTCATCCAAAAGTTCATCATCTTCAGGTTCGGATTGCCGCACATCATCGTTACCGACAACGGACGGCAATTCGACAACCAAGACTTCAAAGACTTCTGCGCCAGGTTCCATATCCGGCACCGATTGACTTCGGTCGGGCACCCTCAGTCCAACGGCGAGGTCGAGGTGACCAACCGAACCTTGCTCCACGGACTCAAGACCCGACTAAACAAAGCCAAAGATCTCTGGGCCGATGAGCTGGGCTCTGTTCTATGGGCTTACCGAACGACCCCCCGCGTCCCGACCGGGGAGTCGCCGTTCAGGTTGGCCTACGGGACAGAGGCCATGATCCCGCTCGAGATTGGCCTACCATCTTCAAGGGTCGAGCGGTACCAAGAGTCGGACAATTTCGAGAGTCGGAGGGCCGACCTAGACCTCCTCCCCGAACTACGAGACGAGGCTCAAATCCGAATGGCTTCATACCGACAGAGGGTCGCCCGGTATTACAACGCCAAGGTCAGACCGAAGCTTTTCAGGCCTGGCGACCTGGTCTTGAGGAAGGCAGAAGTGTCGAAGCCCTTGGACCAAGGGAAGCTGGCTCCCAACTGGGAAGGATCCTACAAGGTTGCAGACACCTACGGGCCGAGGGCCTATCGGCTGGAGACCCTTGAGGGGAAGCCCATTCTCCGGACTTGGAACGCCGACAACTTGAAGCTGTATTACCAGTGAATTTTGTAATTCAACAGTCGGAATACAAGTTCAGTTTGAAAGTTTGGAGTTTTAACTCTTCGACTGGCGATCGGTCCTCATCAAGGTCAAGCCCCGACGTATTGACGTGGACCTAGCATCCACCTAAAACCAACGACCTCATCGTCGGTAACGCATCGGACCCTGACAAGGACCGATGCATCTACAATTACGGGAGTTAAAACTCCTTCTACGGTCGAACTCTCGGGCCAGACCATCGGCTAACGTGCCGATCGTGCCCCGACCAAGGAAAGGCGAAACGCCCACGCGACCGACGTCGCGACTTCCGACCAGGCTACGGCCGGTCGAGGGATATTCGGCTTACCACCGTCTATCACACGACGCGACCTTAGTCGCAGCTACGACTTGCCGACCGAGCCACAGTCGGCCGGAGGATATGCGGCTTACCACCGTATATCGCGAGGCGTGGAGGTGTACCCGACACAAGGGTATCGAGGCCCGACTTATCGGCGCTCCCCCGACTGAATGCGCCGGGCGACTTTCGACTGAACAAGTCAGAGGACCCGGCTGCCGAACCATAATCACGGTCGGTCGGATCCCGACTTAGCGGACGCCCGACCGAAGATCTCGACCATCAAAATCCGATCTTAAGTCGGGACTTACTCTACCTTCGTGGCTCCCGACTTAACATACGCGCCCGACGATCAGCATTGGCTATCAGAAGCCGATCTAGAGTCGGATCTACCCTACCTTCGGGTCGGCACAAGTTGCCAAACATCCTGCCGACTTACGTGAGTTAGCGACTTACACAAGTTAGTTACTCACTGAGGCATTCAACTGAAAGAAGGAGACAAAGGGAAAGTAGAAGAAACTTTCATTCAAAGTTTTCATTTGGAGTGTACAAAGTTGGGTCGAAGCCCGATTACATATATTTTCAGAAAACAAAAAAGTACAGCGAAGGTAGTCGGCAGGGCCCGATCATCTGTCTTAGTCGATCTCCTCGACCGACGGAGGATCGGGGATGACCGGTGTGTCGGCCATAAGCGGTGCTGGGCCGGCGGCTGAACGAGGGGCTTCGGTCGGCGAGGGGATATCGGTCGGCGCCTGCTCCGGGACGGTTTCCTCTGCCACGATGACGCCTCCCGACGGCTGGTCGGCCATCTCCTCGGTTCCTTCCCCTTCGGCTCCTTCCTCCTCGGCTAACGGCGGGACGACGCGGCTGACGTCCAGCTCCGGGTACAAGGCATGGACGGCGTCCCGACCGTCCTCGAACCCGACCCGGTATGAGGCGAAGCCCGACTCGAGCATCTCCTCCCGGTATTGGTCGGAGGCCCGGAAGTCTTCCACCGCCCGATCGGCCGACTCTTTCGCCGACCTTGCCTCGTCCTCCGCACGGGCGAGCGACTCCCTCGCCGACTCCGCCTCAACCTTCGCCATTTCGGCGTCGATCTGGGCGATGGATAGCTCCTCTTCGGCTTCGGCGAGCTTCTCCAGGCTGATCCGAAGTTGCTCGCGTTCCCCTTGGAGTTCGGCGGTGGCGCCGTCCCGTTCGCGTCGAAGACGACGCACGGCCCGACCCTTATGTCTGGCCTCCTTCTTGGCCGACCAAAGTTCGGACCCAAGCCGGGAGACCTCATCAACTAACTTGGCCTCCCGATCGGCCGATTGTTGAAGCTGGTCGGCCAGCATCGCCCTCTCGGCTTCGGCCGCCGCCGACCTCTCCTTGAAGGCTGGCCGGACATTGCCAAACCTTCGGTACCCGGCCTCCAGTTCTGACATCGTGAAGATCAGCTGCCGATGGAAAAAGCTTCGTCAGGATCACATAACAAGAAAAATTTTCTAAGGGAAAGAAAAGATGATGCGAAGCTTACCTCCACCATGGTCGGGTAGAACCGCGACAGCATCTCGATCACCTGCCGAGACCTCAACGACTCTACGTCGGCTGAGAGGAGGATCCCCTGGCACAACCTCCTCGCAAGGTTGTGGTCGGCCAACGCCGACGCACCCTCGGGGTAATGTGCGCTGGGAGGCACTGAGCGGCTCCCCGATCTATCCTCCTCCGCGGGCTCCATCGGGGCTTTCCCCCGATCGACTGCCCCGATCGACGGCACCGGCAGCGAGGGGACGCTTGAGTTCGACCCAGCGCCCCTCGTTGCGCCAACGGACGCCGCCGGACAATGCTCGGTTTCCCGAACGTCATCCGGCTCCACCCGCACCGGCGAAGCCGCCGATGTTCCCTCGACCGCCTCCTCAGTCGGCCTCTCCTCCATGTGGACCATCGGAGCCGCGAGGGCTATTACCGGCTCCGACTGGTCGGTCACCGATGCCTCGACGGTCGGTGCGGCTGGAGCAGGTTTCTTCGGGGGGCGCGAAGGACCGGCCCCCGATGCTGGCCTCTTCCTCATCGCGAACCGCCGAATCTCGACGTCTGTCGGTCGCATCCTTGGTGGTGTCCCTGCAATACCGACAAAAATGTTAAGGACCGGACCAAGAGCCGAACAAAAAGAAAGACCGGGGGATCGAGCGATACCTATTCGGGGGACCAGACTCAAGCCGGCATCATAGAGAGCTTGTTCGGTAACAAGCTCCCTCTGCTTCGGGACCGACATGTCTTTCAGTCGGTGGAAGTCCTCCCGGTCGTCCGCTTCCACCCGGCTGTTGTCGTTGGCTTTGGTTCGGGGCACACCCCAGCGGGAAGGGAAGCCCCAAGGAGATGAGGAGGAAACAAAAAAGAACTGATTCTTCCACCTATGAATGGATGATGGAAGATCGGTGATGAAGGCAAGACCCTTCCGGGGGTTGAAGAGCCACCACCCTCGGGCTTTAGGGTGGGGTCGGAGCACAAAGAATGCCCGGAAGAGTGAAATGCGAGGGTTGGTCGGCAAGAGCTGACACAACAACGCGAAGGAGATGATCAGACGGACAGAGTTCGGCGCCAGTTGCGCCGGACAGAGTCCGTAATAATCTAATAAATTCCGGACAAACTCCGAAATTGGAAGCCGAAGACCCGCGCGAAGGTCTTCGACATACAGCGCCAGATCGCCGGGCGGAGGGCTGTTAACCCGACCGCCGGCCCCTGGAGCAGAGAGCCGAAACTGCTCCGGGATGCGATATTGCTCCCGAAGCCGATCGACATTCGGCCCCGAAAGCGAGGAGGCCTCATCTTCCGGAGCCGATCGGGAGTCGTCGGTCGGATTCCCCGACCGAGCTCCTGAGTCAGTTTCCTGGTCATTGCACCGGAACCGAATGAAGAGAAGAAGAGGAAGAAGAAGAAGATGGGACCACGAACCAGATGAATCTCTCCGGAAACAAGAAAGCTCTGCCCGCGACGACTGAGAAATCGCCCGGACAGAGTTTCTCCAGCAAAATGGCAAATGTGGGTCATGGGTCCGGGAGGTCCTATATATATAGGGCCGACCGACGGCCGAGATGCTTCCGCGCCGACCGAAGACCCGCAGATTCACGACGCGTGGCGCCCGTCGGTTGGCGGAAGATTCGGCACGCCCCGTCCCGGGACGGCCGCACCGCCCACATTAAATGCGGGGGGCGCCGGCCAACTACCCTCGACACGCGGCACGCAGGGGTGCGGTTCCGCATTTATGCGCCTGCACCGATTCACGTTCTCGATGGGATGCCAGACAGCGGCCCATACTCCCGCGATCGGTGCCGAATATTCGGTCGTCTGACGCCGTATCGTCCGGCGCCCGATCTTCTGACACCGACGTAACGTCTGACGACGACAAGACGCGACGTCTGACGTCTGACGCCGACATGACTTCTGACACCGACTAGACGTCCGGATCGCTCGGCATTTATGAGGCGTCTGACATCGGATCAGCCAGGAGTACGGTCGGATCTATGCATACGACGAATCCACTCCCAGTCGTCCGGGATTGCTGCCCGAACGAAAGCATCGGCCAGCTCACCACCCGACTTAGGAGTGGAGGGGGGCAACTGTTGGGGGATACCCACCGACCGACTGGCGGCCCGACCGACTGGCGGCCCGACCGACCGACTAACGGCCCGACCGACCGACTGGCGGCCCGACCGACTGGCGGCCCGACCGACTGGCAGCCCGACCGACGGACGACTCCGACCGACCGATCGTCGGTCGGGGCGACCGACTGACGGATGCCATCACCGGCTAATTATCGGCTCACGACCGACTGAAGATACGTCGGGCGCACCTTTCCCCGACCGACTGAACCTGGAGGTCCGATGGCCGACTCACGAAAGGCTCACCGACCAACGGAGGTGCCCGACGCCACTCAGTTGGCCACCGACCTAGGGTCGGCCGACTCCTCCGACCGCCGTACAGCCGCCAGACCTTGTCAGCTCTGACGGCAACATACGGCACGGCTACCTAGGGGCATTGTCCCGCCGAGGGCATTGTCAACCCTGGTGATTTGACAGCCGCACGGCGACGTGACATTTTCACGGCAACTCTGACAGTCCACAGTGAGTTGACAGTTCCTCACTTGTCCGCGCCATTAATGACGGCGCCATATCGTGCTCCACTATTTAAACCGAGGAAGGCAACAATGCGAGGGATCGATCCGCTCCGTCTCTTCCAAAAACACAGGCTCGCTCCTCTCTCTCTCTCTCTCTCGATAAGAGCCCTCTGTCTACATTTCACTGTTGCCCAGTCACCTCTCTGACTTGACCGTCGGAGGGTCCCCGTCGGAGCCGCCTCCGGTCAGTGCGGACTTCATTTTGCAGGTGCACGCTTCCTGACGATCAGACGACGAGGCGATTGGCCGCAACAGGAAGATTTTTTAGTGGAGACTTTTTCATGCATAAATCAGCTGAAAATTAGAGAACAATAAGATGGATTAATGGATCATCTTGAGACCTTTCGGGAGATTTATTTTTTTCTTTCTATTTATAAAGAAAAAATAAAAATCGTATACGTCAGAAGACTAATCGGTCTCAAAACATGCAGACGGATCGTGCTAGTGTGGATTGCATTTCTAAGTTTACAATGCGGAGTTAGCCAACAGTTGTCATTTGGAGTGTAATCGAATTCTGATGATTAAGATTTTTTTATCTGGCCCTTCTATGGTCACGGAAGGGATTATTTTTTCAAAATAATCATTTCGCTGCATCGAGAAGGCTTGCCAAATCCAGGAACAGCCTCCCTAGGTTCCTCCAGATCAGTTGTAGCCGTTCCTTATTCATCCGGGCTATATCTAAGGTCGAGGTCCATAATAAGTCTAACTTTAATCGGTTGAAACATGTTATCTATTTTGCTAGCTATTAGAAAAAAACTACTGCTCTCGCCCTGCATTTAGATCTCATAGTAGCTTAAAAGCACTTCCTCACTTGAGTGTTTGAATCACGTTAAGAGTATATTTGATTCATGATTAAAATCGAAATTAAAATAAAAATCAAAATAAATTGATATAAAAATTAGAATTGATTATTTTCTCTTATATGTTTGGTTCGTGATTAAAATTACTATCTTGATCCCATTAGAATCAAATGACTTCTCTAAACCAAACGGAGAGTATGGAGATCATTAATTTTCATTTTCATCCTAGAATACAAGTTTCCCCAACCAAACATGCTCAATTTGGTGCCATACCGAGTAGGGAGATTACGTGGTTTCTTCCAAAATAGATCCATATGCTTGGGAAAAAAAGACTTTATAGGCTTTATCATCGGGCTTGTTTGCTAATTTTCTCAGGTTGTCAGGGGATTTATGCCATTAATTTTTCTTGATCTATGTATTTGCTACTTTATGTCATTATCTCCTAATATAATGTTAGTCCAAGCATCGGTCATCCTAGAGTGAGACTGATCTAGAGGCATAAGGGCTGGAGGATGAGTTCATGATGCATACCCTTCTGCACTGTCCTAGAGCGAGGCTGATCTGGAGGCACGCAGGCGGACAATCTTGGGAGACAAGGGGTGTCTTGGCTGAAGCCTTTTCTGAGTTTGGTTCAAACAGGGTATGACTAAGAGGATGACCTTTATTTGAGGGAGTCGGATGGTTTATATCGCTTAACAAATCTATCTTTTCAAAAACAGCTTAGTTTTCCAAAACAAGGTGGTTCCTGCTCATCGAATACTGGAGAGAGCTACCTGCTTGGCAGTGGATTGCATTATTTATCGTGGAGGTCAATAGTGCAGCAAACTGGATTGCATTATTTATCGTAGAGTACTCCAAAGACTGGATCTAGAGATAGGAGGAGTTATGCATGTCCGATCTGCGGGATATTTTATATCTTAATTAAAAATGGATCCTCTGTGGTACTTAAAAAATACCACAGGATGCTGTGCATGCTTAGGAGATATCTATAAAAAAATAGATGACTGCGCGTATATTAAAATATTAAAAAAATAATAAATTTAAAAATATTTAAATAATTTAGATAAATATGATATAATTATTTTTTGAATAAATATTTTAAAATATGAACAGCATCTGTGGCACCGAAAATCCGGTTCTACCTTAATTAGATGGCTGCTCTCGTTCCAGAGTAGCCTATGAATAGATTACCGTACGAAGTAGTCTTATTCCGTGGTGCACAAAACAAAGACCCGCTATTGGGATCAGAAAGTGTGACATGCTAGAATAGCGGCAGAAATAATTAGCACCGTACATATCCTCTCTCTCTCTCTCTCTCTCTCTCTCTCTCTCTTGAGGGAATGGATGTAGCCAGATGCTGCCTCATAATTTTATTAAAAAAAATATTAAAAAAATTAAAAAAAAAAGAAAAAAACAAAAAAAGGGAAGAAAAATAAAAAATAATAATGAGTCAAGATTTCTCCAAGCTTTGGGTCCTTTTCTTAATATTATACACATAAGTTTTAGCATCCAAATAGCATTTTACATGCTAGCCAGCTTGCATTTTGTTCACGCCTATAAGCAAGTCCAAGATTTAAGATAAGTCTTGTATCTGTCGCATACTTTTTAGCGACATATAAGAACAAAAAAAAAAGAGAGAGACATTGCTGGTTAAGTTTTCTTATATGTCAGGTTGACTGTCTTGCACAAAATCAACTTGCCGTAATAAATTCGGCGGAAGGAGAAGAAGACGAATCAATATGTCTGGTTCCGAGCCACAAGGAGACAATCTAGCAGTTTTCTTAGCATCTAAGATCACGGTGAGTGTTGGAGAAGGTAAGGTAGAAAAACACTAAATCCATTTCCCAACAGCGTTCCTCCTGGCATGCTCCATTTTATAACATTTTTCCTTGTAACTTGAGATAGGCGTTCACGGCTTCTGGATCAGCGGTTGGGCAACGCGGACAGCGGACTCGGTAAAATGGCAGGGTCACGTGTCCCCGGACCATTTAGATCTGCCGTTCATCTCTGGTTTTTAAAATATTAAACAAGTAGTCGGCGGCTGGAGATGCCGTCTAAGGCCCTTTGGGAGATGTTTGAATCAGATTTAAGATGCACCTGGTCATTAAATTTAGCTTCTGGCGCATCTCAGCAAAACGTTATGACATGGTTGAGTTTGTTGGAGGTCAGAGCTAATCTTATTGGACGAAAGCTGGACGATGGACTACTTGGCCGAAGACTCCTCAAAAGAAAATGAGAAAGAAGGATCCTCGGGTAGAGATGAGAAATTGAAAAGGATGACTTTGGGTGTTGGGAGTCGGACTTACAAAAAGTTCATCATCGGAAAATTTTTTAGTGAGAATCTTTCGATGCACGAGTTAGTAAGTTGGAAATTAGAGAACAGTAAGATAGATTAGTGGATCATCCTGAAGTCTTTTGAGAGATTTTTTTTTTTTTTATTTATAGAGAAAAAGTAAGAGTCATATATACTGAAAGACCTAATCGGTCTCAAAACATGCATACGGATCATGCTAGTGTGGATTGCATTTTCATATTTATGACGCAGAGTTAGCCAACAGTTGTCATTTGGAGTGTAATCGAATTCTGACGATTAAAATTTTCTTAACGGACCCTTCTATGGCCACGGGAGAGATTATTTTTTCAAAATAATTATTTCGCTGCACCGAGATGGCTTGCTAAATCTAGAACCACTCTCCTTAAATTCCTCCAGATCAGTTGTAGCCGATTCTTATTCATCTCGGCCATATTCAAGATTGAGATGAGAAAGAAGGATCCTCGGGTAGAGATGAGAAATTGAAAAGGATGACTTTGGGTGCTGGGAGTCAGACTTACAAAAGGTTCATGATCGAAAGATTTTCTAGCGAGAATCTCTCGATGCGTGAGTCAGTCAGTTGAAAATTAGAGAACAGTAAGATAGATTAGTGGATCATCCTGAGATCTTTTGAGAGATTCCTTTTTTCTTTCTATTTATAGAGAAAAAGAAAGGGTCGTATATATCGGAGGACTAATCGGTCACAAAACATGCATACGGATCATGCTAGTGTGGATTGCATTTTCATGCTTATGATGCAAAGTTAGCCAACGGTTGTCATTTGGAGTGTAATCTAATTCTGACGATTAAGATTTTTTTAACGGACCCTTCTATGGTCACGGGAGAGATTATTTTTTCAAAATAATCATTTCGCTGCATCGAAATGGCTTGCTAAATCTAGGACCACCCTCCCTAAGTTCCTCCAGATTAGTTGTAGCCGATTCTTGTTCATCTCGGCCATATTCAAGATCAAGGTCCATAACAAGTCTAATTTTGATCGGTTGAAATATATTATCTGTTTTGCTGGCTACTAAAAAAAACCTACTACTCTCGCTCTGCACTTAGATCTCATAGTAGCTTAAAAGCACTTCCTCACTTGAGTGTTTGGATCACATTAAAAGTATATTTGGTTCATGATTAAAATTGAAATTAGAATAAAAATCGAAATAAATTGGTATGAAAATTGGAATTGATCATTTGCTCTTATATGTTTGGTTCGTGATTAAAATTACTGTTCTGATCCCATTAGAATCAAATACTTCTCTAAACCAAATGGTCAGTATGGAGATCATTAATTTTCATTTTCATTCCAGAATACAACTTTCCCCAACCAAACATGCTCAATTTGGTGCTATATCGAGTAGGTAGATTGTGGTTTCTTCCAAAATAGATCCATATACTTGGGGAGAAAAGACTTTATAGACTTTATCATCGGGCTTGCTTGCTAATTTTCTCAGGTTGTCAGGGGCTTTGCATCATTAATTCTTCTTGATCTATGTATCTGCCACTTTATGTCACTAGCTCCTAATATAATGTTAGTCCAAGCATCAATCATTCTAGAGCGAGACTGATTTGGAGGCGTAGGGGCTGGAGGATAAGTCCACGGCGCATGCCATTCTATACTACTCTAGAGCGAGGCTGATCTGGAGGCGTGCAAGCGGGGAACTTTGGGAGGCGAGGGTTGATTCTTGGCTGAAGCCCTTTCTGAGCTTGGTTCAATAGAGTATGACTGAGATGACGACCTCTATTTAGGAGAGTCGGATGGTTTACATCGCTTATTAGATGTAGCTTTCCAGGAATAACTTAGTCTTCCAAAACAAGGTGGTTCTTGCTCACCGGATACTGAAAAGAGCTACTTACTTGGCTGCGGATAGACATAGGCAACGAGCCAGGCCGCCCTTTACACGGCTCGGTCCGACACGAAATGGGCCGTGCCAAGCATGGCCTATTAGAAGGGGCCGGACTGGGCTGGGGTTTGCGGCCCGCGGTCTAGGACTAGCACGGCCCATAAGGGCCTACGGTGGCATAGCCCATGGGCCAAGCACGGCACTGCCCATGGGCTAGGCACAGCACGGCCTGTAGGCCAGGCACGGCACAATCCAGTCCAGGCCTGGCACGGCCCGTGTGGAGATTTTTTTTGATTTTTTTTTTGTAAAAATAGATGTAAGATCTTTTTGTAAAAATAAGAAATCATCTTGTAATAGTGGAGGATTTGGCATGGACCCCTATCGGTTTATTAATATCAATTAAAATAGTACAAGAGAGGGAGGGGGCTAGGTCTGACCTCCAAATACAATGAGGAAGAAAAAAAATTGAGGTGACTCACCTCAATAATTAAAAAATAAAATTAAAAAATTATAAATATAAAAATTTAATAATTGAAAATCTTATTGATCGTCATGTATCGTCAGTAGTATTTGTATCGTCATCGTCATCGAAATTTGTATTATGTCTATCTTTATTTTGAAGTCTTACTTCGACATCCAATCAATCTTTGAAGCAGAACAGCATTTCAATTATTTCGCCGGTCATCCTACTCTTCTTTTCATCTAAAACTCATCGATCTGTACTAAAAGCAGATTTCAATACTACTATAGACATCGACACAGTTAAGATATCACATGCAATGGCGGACATTATAGGATATTAATTTTTAATACTTTTCTACCATACTAACACATCAAGATTTTCTATTTGACTTTCATCATATGCAGATTGAAGATTATTTCATAAATAAAATTCAAGTTCACTACTTAAAGATGAAAATAAACTTGAAGAAGCATGTGTATGTCTCCTATACACAATGAATGAGAAAACAGATGATGAACGAGAAGTACTAAAAGAAAAAACAGAGGTTTGTGAACAAGAAGCACTAGATCCACAAATCTTATCATCATATAAAGCATAAATATCACGAAGAAGTTGGTTTACTTTAGCTTTAGTGGGTTTAGGATTTAGATTCATATTTTCACAATATACATCAAGTAAAATCAAAACACCACTTAATTTAACATGTGAATCAAATACGGCAACTAAATTATACATGGGACATATCTTATCCCTATACTCATTCCATTTAGATTCTATTTTATAAATAATAAGCTCTAAAATATCATCATATCTATATTGTGTAAATTTTTGACTAATAAGATATGCTTGTTGTAAAAATGAACAAGAGGTTGGATAATAAACACCAGAAAGAATTTCAGTGGTATTATAAAAATTAACTAAATTTTTTTTTTAAATTTTATCTTCATTCCAATCAGTTTAGTCAATATAAAACTTAATCTACAATCATTAATATATGTACTTAATAAATTTTTATATAGATATGCATCGTGTATCATTGTATATATCAAGTTTTAATAAGTAACTATATTAAGTTTAAATTTTTTAAAATATTTATCATGATTTATACCTATTTGCTTAAATTTTTGAAGTCTTGCTCTTGAAGTTTAAATAAAAAAATTATATTTCTAATATTTATAATAACATTTTGAACCATACCCATGTCAGATTGAACAGAGAGATTTAAAATATGACATGCATATCTAATATACAATAAATTTTAATTTAGAATGGAATGCAAAGAGTCTTTCAATAATCTAATAACAGAATTATTATTAGATGCATTATCAAACATAATAAATATAATTTTATTATTAATATCATATATACATGTAATTTGATAAATAGCATTAAAATTTTATTGTCCAGAATGTAGAAAATCAAAAATATGAAAAGCAAAAATATATTTATTTAATAATCAATTATTATCAATATAATGAGCAGTAATAGTAATAAAATAATAACTACCAAAAGATACTGTCCAAATAGTAGAAGTTAATGATACTTTTGAATTTAGGATAGAAAAAGATTGGATCAAATTTTATTTTATTGCTAAAAAATTAATCATAGCTACTATTCTAAATGTACATCTACTATTTTTTCTGCAAACAGATTGAAGGGCTAACTGAACATACTCTTCAAAATTAAAAGACTCACATAAGTTAAAAGGTAATTCATCCTTAACTATCCATTTGACCAATGTTTTTCTTTAATTTTTATAATTATATACAAAACTACTTACAAAACTACCTCCTTGTATATTAAAAGTGCTTTAAGGACGAGCATCACTCATAATACGGCTCTCTTGATATCTCTTCAAATGGTCAGTTCTCCCACTACTAGCACAACTATACAATTTGATATATTTTTTATATTTTACTTTTAAAACACCATCTACCATAATTCTTTCAAAGTCATTCCATATGGCACTAGTCTTCTTACGAAAAAAAGAGACAGAGCCTTGATCTTTAGTATTGGTTTCAGAGAGAGAAGAATCGTAGTTTTTTCTCTCTCTGAAACCGAGGGAATATTAAAATGACTCTCATTATTGGATGTCATATCTAAATATGAGTTATGCAAATAAAAAAAATTTATCAAACAAAGAAACTAAATAAAGGTAGGCCATAGGTGGAGACTTGTGAGCTTCCTTTTGTGCTCCACACTCCTGACCTTAACAAAGGCCTCTAAAGCTCCAATAAATGGACTAATCCTCCTCTTGTATAGCACTTAAACACTTGCTAATTGCTAATTAAACACTTACTAAATATTACTAGAAGAGAAAGAGTAGTGGTAGAGAAGGAGAGGAGAGTTGATTTGGTGTGATAAAAATAAAAGAGAAGGAAGATATTTATAAAAATCTAATATTTTTATTTTTTCAAAATATCCCTCAATTAGTCATTTTTTGACTGTTGGGAGGGTTAAAATGGTCATTTTTCAAAAATAGCCACTATAACCCACAAAAAAGGGATTTAGCCGTTACGGACTGAGTCGGGCCCGTAACGGTAATAAACAGGCTGTGCATGGCACGGCCTGTAATGGTGCTAAACGGGTCGTGCCAGGCATGGCTCGTAATAGGCTTAAACGGACCATGCTTAGCAGAGCCCATTTCGACTGATTTTTAAAAAAATAAAATAAAAGGGCTGCCGATCAAGCCCGCTGGCCTGACGGGCCACAGGCCGTGCCTGGCACGGCCTGTCAGACCCCCGAGCCTAGGGTCGTGCCAGATCAGGTGTCTGAGGT
>NC_026001.2:5427755-5450063 GCF_000442705.2 Elaeis guineensis
CATACATTATATATATATATATATATATAATATATATATATATATAATATATATATATATTGTGAGAGAAATTTCTGTGTTAGTCACCCCATACATATTAACCACTCATATTTTCTTTGGAATGCTGCAGTCCAATGTTTTAATATGACCCTGGCATTTCCTACTCACCGTGGTCCTATCTTGCTCCCTAGGTCCACATTTGTTTGTTCCAAAACGAAAGGACGGAGAAAGCCCAGCTAAAATCAAAATCAGGATAGAATTCAAACCCAAGTACCAGCATCCAGCATCAAATGGTAAGCAAGCTGGCACCTTCATTCTTGGGCCGTGTGAACTTATCCAGTGAATTTATAATTTTTGATCCCTCGGTGCATTTGGTTCCTAATCAAAGTCAAAATTAAAATGAATTTTGAATAATAAAAAAAATTAGGTATTGAATTTTGAGGGATTGTTTTGTTCCTCAGTAGAAATGGAATGGAAATTGGATTTTCTTTGACTTAAAGGTAGAAGTAGGAGCCACTCATGAGAAATTTTAGTTAGAATTATTCTACCATATATACTTTAGACCATCCAATAAAATATCACCACATCATTCAATGAGATTAAAAAATAAAATTCAAAAAAAAAAAGATTTGAAATAGCTAACCATGATTTAACTATGTATTTTATTTCTATTCAATCTTCTCAATCAAGCACGAAGTTTTAAAATTTTGAAACACTGAATGATATGGCAACATTTTATTGGATGATCCAAAATTCACATAATAAAACAATTCTAATCAATAACTTCTTATTACTTATTCCCATTTTCATTTCAAACTCTAACTCTCTTCGATCAAATATGCCCATAGTCCTTTCTAATAAAAAGGCTTAAATGTACTTTTGATAATATTAGTCTTTTGCTTTGTACATACACAGATAATACATACATATATATATATAATATATATATATATATATATATATATATATATTATATATATATATATATATATATATATATATACATATATATACAACCATATAGATATATACACATACATATATTAAAATATATTACTTCTAATTTATGATATATTTTGGATGTGATTTCTTGCCAACGGATCAGTCAAACAGAACAATTTTGGATGTGATTCTTGCCTCAATGTTAGCAACAATTTATGGTGGTAAACCAATTGGAGCAGGACTCGCAATAGATGCAACTTATTTTTCGGTCATCAGAACGCAACCTTACATAAACCTGCGCCAACTTGTTTTTGACTTCTCAGCACTCGTTCCAAGTTCTCATTACGACTAGAGCTCGTAAAGTGGGATCCAGAAGCGAACAAGCAACCTTTGGGAGCCCCTAGTTTTTCTGGTTTATACTTCATGGTTTATACTGTCAAAGGTATTCTCGGTCATTCATGAAACAAAGACTCAGACAAGCAAACAACAACCGAAGACTTGATAAATATTCCAACACGCATGCATTTCATCAAAACTGAGGAGAGAAAAGAGTGGTCTGATTTGTAGCACGGAAGGACAGGGTCCGAGTCAAAGTTCACAGCTGAGCTTAGAAGTTCTGTTCAGTGCCAGAGTTTGTGGCTGAGATTTTTTTTCCTTTTGGGGGTAGATGATGAGATTTTTTTTTTCCTTTTGGGGTTGATGGAGGGACGAGTACAGAACCTTTTGGAACAAAGAGGCACCCAGACTTTTGAGACAGACATGAGACACAATCACAAAATGTCCACTGGGGATGTACCGCCGCAACTTTCTTAAAATTCCACAGAAGAAAAGCCAAAAAAAAAGGTCCTCGGAGCATTGGAACTTGGAGAAGGTCCCAGATTCGAGTTTCAAAGCCAAAAGCTTTTTTTGACCTTTCTGCGTTCGAGCCGAAATTTGTACATGCGGTCTCCTTGGCTATGCTCGCCACCAGAAGAAGAAGGGACCACCGAAGTGCTCTTTGATGCTCCTTGTTTTCTTTCTTTAATTCATGAATGATACTCATTAAGGACTTTTTTAATATTTCTTAATGGTGCTGAAGATTCTATTCCATTGCTAAAGGAAAAGCAAAAGGTTTTTTTTTTTTTTTTTTTTTTTTTTTTATTTTAATTTTTATAATTCCCATGTACTCAATGAATGTTTGGTTGTGTGAAAGTGGAAGTGAATTATCCACTGCATGCTGTTACAGTGAATGTGAATGTCAGGAATACGCACATCTGCTTTTTGCTTTCAGAAAATGGCATGGATAGCTTCAATCACAAAAAAAAAAAAAAAAAAAAAAAAAAAAAAAAAAAAAAAAAAAAGAAAAAAAAGAAAAGAAAAGAAAAGAAAAGAAAAAAGAAAAAGGGGTGGCACAGATAGCTTTGTCAGTGTTTTTCCAATATCTGAATAAAGTAACCATCTTTCATTATGATTGATCCTAACTCGCACTTATAGAAAGCTTGCCAAACCCTGAAACCAAAATTCATCTTTTTGGAATTCAACTTTGCCTGGCACCTGGCTATATTAACAAATAGTTGCAATGGGCTGATTAAGATCTATAAATATATAAGATACTATTATGGCTTCAAGGGCTAGTTATATTTGAACCAAAAATGATTGACTAGAAGCCGAAGTGCTTCATCAGGGCTTAAACCCAAGTAAATGTACATTCTCCATTTGGAGATGCTCAAGCTCAAATTTGTTCAGGGGTTTGAGATTACTTACTTTGATGCAGATAAAGCATTGTTACAGGATTTGCAAGATAAGAAGACAGGAGCTCATTTAGGCAAAGCCTGGTGTCTAGATATGAAAATTCTTATAATGAACCATTGAAAATTCTTAAAGGTCAGGTTCTGTGACATGGGAAACATGCTTTTAGTGACTATGGTTGGTATAATTCTACACGGTACAACAATCTATTTGGGTTACTTCAATGAAATGCCGTAATGAACTCCTGAATTAGATCTTATGGTTGGTTCAAAGACAGAGTAGGTTTCCTGTTTGACCATGGAACTGCCCTGCAAGAGATGTGGTGTTGAATTAAGGACAGAGAATGAGAACTTCATTAAACTTTTTACTTGCAATATTCAACAGTCACAGGCTTACAACTGTTCTAGTTTGGGCCCAGATACCAAGCACCGAGCCATCCCATGCTTTGTTGGGCGTTGCAACACCTTCAAAGAGGTCAAAGCAGTGGTTATAAAATGAGTTTGATGGCCAATATGTTAGAGTTGACCTCTTTGCTGCCTTAAATCTATGCAAGTTGGGGGTTTAATTACATATTTTTTGACTTTCTTGTGCTTTATCCCCGACCAGAAAACATCTCAACACCAACTCATCAATGGAAATAGAAAAACTATTTCATACCTGTTCTCATCCCCATGCAACGAAGTCTCTGAGCCATGTGATAACAACAATGTTATAAAAAAGCATCAATGCTTCATTAATCCTTTGCTTTCTTTCTAATAAGGGTGGTAGTTCCATCTGATTTCATATTATGGCACAAAAGTAAAAACAGCTCGACGGTGTTTAAAAAATAAAAGAAAGTGTTGAACATCCAGCAAGATTTTACTTAATTTTTTTCTAAATGTCATCCTCTTAACATGATGGTCATAAGTACAATTTGTAGCAAGGAGATGACATTGTTTGACACGAGAATTTTTTATTTAATTTTCATTTTGCTACGTTTGTTGAAAATTGTCACCATTTCCATGGAAATAGAAGACTGCAGTATGATTGTAACAACTGGAGTACCATATCTTGAATGCGAACCAAAACCATATTAGCATGTCAATCTTTGAGGTTTTTCAGAGGAGAGGGAAAAAGAATGAAGAGAATAGTTTTTTTTTCACATGCATTCATTAGGTCTTGGATTTAATTGATGGGTGCATCTCTCTTTTTTAATTGCAGAAGGTTGGAGCTGATATCAACCAACCTTAGACTTTAAGTGGTTGACATCCTCCCTATTTGACGAAAAATTATTACATGCACATTATAAGTTGCCACGTTGATGCACACAACTGATTATCGAGATACATGAGCATGGATTCCATTTACCATGCGTTGAATGATGGCCCATTCCAATAACGTATACCAACATGATAGTGCATGCAATATTTTTTGAAAAAATTATCTATAGGTCTCTAAATAGATCCAAAATTATTTTTAAGTTTTTGAACTTTTCAAATTGAATAAAAAATCTTTGAAATGTTAAAGAATTATTTCTATGTAACCAAAGTACATACCTGTATAACCTGAACATAAACGTGTATAACCAGATATTGAAACTAGGTAACCTACGTAACCTGAACATAAATCTGTGTAACTTGAATATAAATCCATGTAACCTGAATATAGACCTGTGTAACCAATTTATGTGGATGGCAGAGACCTAGAAATAACTTCTTAGTATTTTAGGAACTTTTTATTCAATTTGAAAAGTTCATAGACTTAAAAATAATTTCGGATCTATCCAGGGACCTATAAATATTTTTTTTTATTTGAGGCCGATTCGTACCCCATGATGGCATTTCTATCATATTTTTCAAAAAAATAAAAAAAAGAAAAAAAGATGTTAGAGTTAACATGAAATCCCAAAAGGCTTTTAAAGTAGAGGCCCATTTCGTTAGAGTACCTCATCATTCTAAAATCTTAGTCAGCACGTAAACAAGTCAAATATCAACTGCACTCATCTAACCACCACCCACTATGCCTAAAAAGTAATAGATGTAGGTACTCAATAAATGCCAAAAATCTAAAGTTCAATAATGCCTTTATCTCCTCCGATCCATTTGTTTTGAACAAAATATTAAAAGGGTATTTGGATCGTAATCGAAATCAGAATTAAAATATGAATTGGAATGGATTGAAATCGAAAATCGAAATAAAAATTTGAATTCTTAGAGAAGAGTAGGAATTGAGTGTTAAATAGATTGAATTATTTCTATTCCGCTTCAGAATCGAAATTGAAATGAGACTCCTTCCAATCAAATGGTTAGAATAAAAGTCATCCATTCTCATTTTGATTTCAAACTCTAATCTCATCCAACCAAACACCTTCTAAGGTCATTTGCAAATTGCCTGCCTTGCCAAGTCCACCAATGTGACTTCAAGATTGGGATGAGATAAAACCTGATTTAGTATGGTGTCTTGATATGAAAATTTTTATGATGAACAATTGCAAACGGTCCTCATCATAAGATTGTTGAAAATTCTTGATATGAAAATTCTTATGATAAACTATTGAAAATTCTTAAAAGTAAGGTTCCATGAAATAGGAAACATGTTTTTTAGTGACTATGATTGGTATAATTAATTCTACACAGTACAACAATATATTTAGCTTGCTTCACTGAAATGCCGTAATGAACTCCTGAATTAGATCTCAAGGTTGGTTCAAAGACAGAGTAGGTTTCCTGTTTGACCATGGAACTGCCCCGCCAGAGATGTGGTGTTGAATTAAGGACAGAGAATGAGAACTGCATTAAAATTTTTCGCCCACTTGCAATATTTAACAGTCACAGGCTTACAGCAGTTATAATTTGGGCCCAGAAACCAAGTAAACAGTGAGCCATCCCATGCTTTGTTGGGCGTTGCAACAGTTTCAAAGAAGTCAAAGCCGGTGGTTATTAAATGAGTTTGATGACCAATGGATTAGAGTTGACCTCCTTGTTGCCTTAAATCTATGCAAGTTGGGGGTTTAATTACATATTTTTTGACTTTCTTGTGCTTTATCCCTGACCAGAAAACATTCTTAACACCAATTCATGAATCGAAATAGAACAACTATTTCATGCCTCTTCTCATCCCATGCAACGAAGTCTTTAAGCCGTGTGATAATAACAATGTTATAAAAAAGCAACAATGCTTCATTAATCCTTTTTCTTTCCTTTCTAATAAGGGTAGTAGATCCATCTGATTTCATATTATGGCAAAAAAGTAAAAACCACTCGGCAGTGTTTAAAAAATAAAAGAAAGTGTTGAACTTCCACCAAGATTTTATTTAATTTTATTCTAAATGTCATCCTCTAACATGATGGTCATAAGTACAATTTGTAGCAAGGAGATGACATTGTTTGACATGAGAATTCTACTGTTTCTGTAGAAAATTGTCACCATTTCCATGGAAATAGAAGACTGCAGTATGATTGTAACAACTGGAGTACCATATCTTGAATGCGAACCAAAACCATATTAGCATGTCAATCTTTGAGGTTTTTCAGGGGAGAGGGAAAAAGAATGAAGAGAATAGTTTTTTTTTCACATGCATACATTAGGTCTTGGATTTAATTGATGGGTGCATCTCTCTTTTTTAATTGCAGAAGGTTGGAGCTGATATCAACCAACCTTAGACTTCACAGGTTGACATCCTCCCTATTTGAGGGGAAATTATTGCATTTGATGCACACCACAGATTATCAAGACTGACATCCTCCCTATTTGAGGAGAAATTATTGCATTTGATGCGCATCACCGATTATTGAGAAACATGAGCATGGGTTCTGTTCTTCATGCACTCATCTCAATGATGGTCCACTATAATTACATGTACCAACAAGGCCATCACGCGCTCATCTCAATGATGACCCACTGCAATGGCATGTACCAACACGGCTATGCATGCAAATAATTTTTGCTATTTGAGTCCAATTTGAACTCTAATGGTGGCATTTCTATCATAGTTTTTCAAAAAAAAAAAAAAAAAATGTTAAAGTTAACACAAAATCCCAAGAAGCTTTTAAACAGAGACCCATGTCGGTAGATTGCCTCATCATTTAGAAATCGCGGTTAGCATGTAAACAAGCCTAGTAGTTGTTTTGAATCAACTAATCATGGTCAAATATCAACTACACTCCTCTAACCACCACCCACTGCGCCTAGTAATAGGGGTAGATACTCAATAAATGTCTAAAGTCTAAAATTCAACAATGTCTTCATCTCCTCCAATATGTTTGTCTGGAACGAGACATTCAGGGGTTGTTTGGTTTGCAACTAGAATCAAACTCGAAATAAAAATCTGAATAGATTAGAATCGGAATTAGAATAGCCAAATTTCTGGGTGTGTTTGATTCGTGATCAGAATTGAAATTTGAATTCTTGTGGGAGACTAGAGATTGAGTTTTAAATAGATTAAACAATTCTCATTTCGGCCTTGAATCAGAATTGAAATAGGACTCTTTTCAATTAAAAAGTTGGAATGGGAGTCATCCATTCTCATTTCGATTGTAGACCCAAATTCTCTCCAACCAAGCACCCTTTAAGGTCTTTTGCAAATTGTCTACCTGGCCAATTCTACCAATGTGACTTCAAGATTGGGATCTGATTTAATTTGTCTGTGGTTTAAAAACTCCTTGGGCCAACTTGAAACTTGATCGAGTTAACCCGGCAAGTTTTTGAGCTGAATCCGTAGGAAGCTCAATCAACTCAACAAGTGATTCAACACTCGGCTCGAGTCATTTGACTCAACTGGGTCTTAAATACCAAGTATAATCTATTTCAGCAGTATATTTTTTTTTCAGTTTTTCACCTTAAACAAGGCCTCTTTTAGTATATTTAGCGTAAAAATATAGCAATACAAATAGAATACACAGATCGGGGCTTTGATTCCCTCACCTATCCTAAATGTTCACCCTTCCTAATTCTCTCACCCACCTCCATAACCCCATCGTTTTCAATACATGAAGAGGGTTTTACTGACTGCCCTCCTAGCACTCCACGCTTACATATGAATAGAAGTTGATAGCAAATCAAATAGACGTTGGTATCTCTCTTAATTTTTGTGTTAATTATTAGACTAGTGTGTCAGTTATATGTCAACCATAAATTATAGATTTAAGGTTCTATATATCAATGCATGCAAATATCTTTATTTATGCGACTAAAAATTATTATTCAATTATAAATATATATTCAACAGTAGATATTTTATGTATGTGTATGCTTATATGTGTACATGTCAGTATGAAATATATGTATGTATATGTGTATGCATATATTATCCAGTCATGATGTTAAAGACTCTTGCAGCCTGAATAACTTTCGTGTCAAGTTTTTTAATTTTTAAACTATGGTTTGAACTCCTCAAGCCGCATGAAGTAATCAACGTACATATTTAGCAATCCATTTTTTTTTAATAAAACAGTAATCCTAATACATTTATAGAACGAACTAAGGATTAGTTACCTGCCGACTACCTACACAAATTCCAAAAGAGGCCATACGAATAACTCCAAGACCTCCTCATGGAGCAGGTTATAATAACTGGGCCAGACACCTCCGGTACACCAGCTATATTTGTACCAAGAAAAACTACAAGAAAGGAACAATAGCACAGAAAACATTATGGAAAACCTTTTTTTTTGATGGAAATGGTGGCGGAAAGGCCAACCCAGAATTTCTTGAACATTAAAAATTACAGAATCAAGGGATAAGAATATACAATTCAGGTGCAAGCTGACAGCAGCTGAAGGAAAACAGGAAAAAAACAAAGAAACAGAGATGGCAGAAGAATTCAGTCCAAATAAAAAACACAGCAAGAGCATGGAAGGATGAAACAGAAGTAGGAGAAAAACAGCAAAGGTGAATCAAAATTAAGAGAGCCACTGCAGTATAAAAGATAAGATATATAGGAGCAGATACACCAGGAGGTGTGAAGATCTTTCATCAGGATGAACAATAGATAACTCAATTTTCAGACTTCCTGGAGGCCAATTCGACACCATGTTGCACCTTCTGAAATTCAGAATTAGCACCATACAGAAAGAACAATGCCTTCACTGCCAGATCAGTAAGACCCTTGAAACAAACTTCTACACAAACATCAAGCAAATGAGAAGGCAGGAAATGGCTTTTAATTTCTTTTACATGCATAAAACAAATACATAAACCTGCTAACTCTAGAAAAATCGAACTTGCCATACCTAGGAATTGAACCCCTTACAAGATGGCCCTAGCATTCTTTTCTATCTCCTTTGCCTCCTTAGGAAGGACATCATGGACCAATTCCTTGATAGCCTCAAACATATCGGCCAGATTCACACTTGGCTAGTATACTTTCCTTTCTGCATCCCGCTTTCGGTGATTGAAGAATTTGTGGCAACCGCATCAGGTGAGGTCTCCCAGCTCCCACTTGTCCTTCCCCAGCCTGAGTGCCTCGTGCCAGACCTTGTGATGAGTAATTACAACTGTAATGAATCCTGACACAAGCTCAGAACCAGACACTGCACTCTGAAACCCATTGTTCTTTCTACCACCGATCTCCTCATCAACCACTTCGTAGTTATGGTGCTGGGAGATCTTCAGTAGATCCCCACCAACTTCAAGGTCATCTTCGCCACCTGTTTCATGTTCCATGCTCCTGAAATCGCAGACAGGTGACTGTCTCATGACTTCCTCTTGTGCGTAGGCACCGAATTTGTTTCTGAAGGTTTTATTCTCGATCAAAATAATTGCAAGAAGTTTCTCAACCAACCTCGGTCATAGACATTGGGCCTGTTGTCAGCCCTGTATCGGAAATTCTCGTAGGAAGTCGATAAAGAAGTATAAATTCACATGTTATTGCCACATTATGTCAATCAATAGAATTTGGATAACAAGGCACAAACTTAACAAAACTAGGATTTCATTAGCAAGAGAGGAGAAAGAGATGCCTAGCATTTTTTTCTGAATAATCTACCATTACAGTTGTGCCTGTGATCTTCCACCAAATCATTAACATGGTTTCAGTGAGAAGCATTTGGAGAAGCTGGTCAACATTTTTTTTTCTCAATTTATTAATATAATCATTTGGAATCACTATTTTGTTAAGTGGTAAATTCATTTTTCATGCACCAGATCATTTTTGACATACTGCTCCGATGAAAACATACTGAATAACTTAACAACTCAAGAGCTACAAGTATATAAGAACGGATCATTCATCATAATAAAAAAGATAGGTCGAATGCTGTTTAAAACTTCAACATAAGCAAGACAACCAGCCTGTTCCTGTAATTCATTTTAATAGAGGCTAGAAATCGATGAAAGTTGTATCGCTTGTTGTGACAGAAAAAGCCTATTGGAACATACATGTTCCAAAACCTTCAAAAATCAACTAACTGAAAAGCTAAAATTGATGCAAGCAGACCACATGGTTATAATACTTAGGCCAGTGCAACTGCTGAATAATTGAAGTATGTGAATCAAAGGGTAAATGCTACACAAAGGAGAATCACTAGACAGCAAGTCCAATTCATTGCCAAACCAGGGGAAGTGATGACCAAAGTGTTCTGCACAATTATTGCAAATTGACCTTTGTGAACAACGAGGTGGACGGTGAAGCAAGCCGGTGTCACAATATTTAATTTTTTCAGGCATGCCATGAACCGATACATCTGGTGCATGGGAATTGCAGATATGGTCTATGCCTTCCACCAACCTTAAGAGGAATTGGAATATCATGAGAGAACTCTCCCTCCGAAGGATGAGAAGCATGTGGTATGATGCCTGGATCTTGCGCTGAAGCAACAAGGAGCAGCACCAGTATCCAGGCTACATCAGACCAATGACCACAAGTATTTCCATCGAAAGACAGAGACCTTTATGGATCAAATTAGGCTATAGTGACATTAAAGAAAATAAATATATAAAAGTTTCATATGAAGTGTGGAAGACTAACATAGGTAGTAAATACTGTTGCAACCACCAACACTGCATATCCTGCTTCATGTGCAGGAAATTTGCGGCGAAGTTGTCTTGCAACAAATACACAAAAGATCGCAATGGGCACAACTACAAGTGAAATGGTGATGAGCAGTGACCAGGCATTGGGTCCCAAGTATTAATACCTCCCTCCAAAAGAACCTCCGCAAAAGAAGAAATAAGTGCAATATGGCTGCTCCTGAACGGCAATAACAGAGAAAAATAAGCATCATCAGAACTTGTCATGTTAATGCTACTTGAAACAACATAACTTCACATTTATGCTTCACGAGCCAAAATAAAGCCATGACCATTTTTTGGTATTGGTAGATATTAGAACCCTTGAAATCTCATTCCCCAATATTATTATCAAGCATATGCACTAGAAGTGCTCAATTCATAACCGTAAGCTATATCTTAGTGATGACCACCCTTTCTTGAGATTTTCCTTATGGACTGTTTTACAGTGTCTGCATTCACATCCCCGATCCCCCAAAACACTTGCCAAGAAGGGCTCAATTCATAACCATAAGCTATATCTTAGTCGACAACATAAATTCTTCTCCTTGGAACCTCATATCTCGCTCCCAAATTAAAAAAAAAAAAAAAAAAAATCATTCGATATCCACTTCAACTTAATCACCACAGGGACAGAAATTCTAAAGATTAACATGTAGCACATTGAACAAATGGATGTCATTAATTTTTCTGGGGTAGAAACATATGCTTTCATCCCACAAATGCTCTATCAAGCCTCTCTATCACAGGATCCTAGTCTCAATAACTCAAACTTCCCAATGGTAATTGTAAAACATTGTGCTTGACAAGAAGCTTATTGACCATAAACTCTGCACTGTCAATGCTTGGCCTAGCAAATCCTTGTCCATGGAACCTACAATGGTCCACCATGATCTTTTACTCTCTTTTCTCCATTATAATTACCATATTATAATACATATGACCCCATAACATTACCAAAGCAATTACTATAGACCTCTTAATTTATCGCAATTATGCCTTATTATTCATTTATTTATGCCCCTACCAGCCCCCTCCATCTCCAACGTGCAATTGGACTCTCAAATTGCACCATACAGAGTGAACCCTAGCATCAACTTGGTTATATTTTGAACTATCCCTTGATATTCCTCGGCAAACTTCTCTACCTTTTCATGACAAATCCTTCATGATACTCTGCTCATAAACAATTCTCCTTCATTTATACGACCATTGCAGACATCACTTGTTTCACAAGATTTCTGCAACCATTGTTGATATATAACTTTCCTATTCCCTTCATCTTACATGGGTTGCCACAGATGAAATAGTTAGCCCAAATGAATAGAGGTACATACCCATTCCGTTTTGAGAACTTGTGGTCCACATATCCTAATTTGGAATAGCAGATTAAAATCCTGGTAGATGGCCTGTCCAGGTGACACGGACGAAGGGAAGAACCTGGTATTTAAACTTCGTGACCTCCATGCAAACCTTAGGAGGTGGAGTGCTGTGCATGTGGGTAATATTAAATAGAAGAAAAAAGAGTTAATAAATGGTATCCCACAGCTGGATGGAATGGAGGAGGATAGACCCTTAAACACCTTAGAATAGGAGAAAAGAAGGAACTTAAAGTCTCAATTAGCCCACGTCCTATTCCAAGGAGAACTCTACCGGCAACAAGATCCCAAAGTCAGTGGATCAAGGAAGGTGGCCATAATTCTAGATTCTTTCACTTGAAGGCATCCAAGAGGCGAAGGAAAAATACTATAAACAATATCACTGCTAATGGAAGGTTGTTGCATCACTTAGACGATGTCCACCAAGCTTTTCATTCCCACTGCTCCACCTTGTTTGGTTCCAGTAGTGCTTCATTGGTTGAGGTTCGATGGAGGGAGTTGTACCTCAAAGGTAAAATTGATCATCAACATTTGGAGCAAGATATTGCTGCAATAAAATAGATTATTAACGGCAAAAATTTTTCATCACTAATAATCAATTTTCGTCGTTAATACATATTAGTGATGAAATTTTAGTCGCTAATATTTCGTCGCAAATAATCTCGTTGTTGATGATATTTTACGATGAAAAAAAATTTCGTTGCTAATAAAAGATATTTACAACGAATATTTTTCATCGTAAAAAAAAAGAAAAAATTTAATTAAAAAAAAATATTTACGACGAAAAAATCGTCGGTGATAAATAAAAAATTAATAGCGATGAAATTATTTTCGTCGCTATTATTTTAAAAATTTTAGCGACGAAAAATTTATATCGCAAAAAAATTTTTTTGCAATGAAAATAATTCGTCACTATTAATTTAATAAAAAATAAATAAAATTGAATAATATTAGTGTCGAAAACTTTCATCGCAAAAAGATAATTTCCGACATAACTTTACGTCACTAATAATTATTTACGACGAATAATTTTTCATCATGTTAATTATATATTTATTGATAAATTAAATTATGTTAGTAAAATATTTTTGATAATGAATATTTCATCGAATAATTCCGTCGCTAATAATTTAGTCATATTTTTTTAAAAAAATTATGAATATATATTTTAAATTTATATGTAAATATTTTTTATAAATTAAAAAATTAAAATAAAAAATTTATACAATAATAATAAATAAATTTTTTATTATTATTATATTAAATTAAAATTATAAGATATTTGAAATAAAAAAAAGTATATCAATAAGCCATCAAATATCGATCTGGAGAACGAGCTGGGATGGGAGCTCGACGGAGCTCGGATCGATGATGGAGCTCGGATCGACCTGCTGCTGCCTCATCAGCTGTATCGTCTGCTTATCTGCGTCATCCACTCCATCATTGGATCTGAAAGCGCTGATAGTGTCGATGTGTGTAGCCAACTCCTGAGCTCACTGTCGATCTCGGCAGCCTGCTGTCGATCCTCGACAGCTGCCCTGCACCTCCGTCAGCTGAGCCTGGTATGTAGAATGGATCTCAGCCTAGATGATCGTGAGGTGAAGGAGCAGTGATCCCATGTCCTAGACCCCTAACATAACAGGATCTCGTACCGAGCATCCGATCACAGATCTCATCATCTGTGGGTGCGGTCGAGCCCTCAGGGATAGGCTGGGATCTCATGTCGGTCATATATCTGAAAATAAAAATTAGAGTTATTTTAATTTTTTAATAAAAATCAAATTGAATGAAAAAATAATTAAAAAAATTTACAAAGAGCTCCTGGCTCCCCATCGTCCACTCCCCGACCGTCGCTGGTGGGTCCGTGTAGATATCGATCCTACCAGAAAAGCTCGCCACTCTCAGCATCTCTTTAATTTGAGAATTAATTAAAAAAATTTAAATAATTAGAAAATATATCTAATTAGAAATTAAAAAAAACTACCATGTGCTCCATGTGGCGAGCAAATGATCTCGAACCCCCACAATGCGGCACGGTCTGTCTCGTCCGATTCATCGCATTCTGGGCACATCGTCTCTGTAAAATTAGCAGTAAAATTAGTAGATAACAAATTTAATTTAAGAATAAATGATTAAGTCATTAAAGTCTAAAAAAAATTTAGATGTGTAACCTGATATGTCGGATCCTCGTAACGTCGGTATATGGTAGTCCAATCATCGATGGTGATGCTGTCATAGGGCTGCAGCCGTGCTGCCTCCTGCCATGAGCCTGCACCACCGGTACCAATGCTGATGCATGTGATGGCGATAATCTCTGAAATGCAAGGATAGATGGGTGTCGACGCTCACCTCACACGATCATCCTCAAAATCGATGATGTCAAATACACCCTGAATAACAAAATATTAGAAGAATACTATATAAATTAAATATTCATAATATAATTTATTTTACCTGTAAGTGGGTGTAGAAAATCTCTCTCTGAGCTGGACAAACGTGACGCCAATCGAAGAGCGTCACGGGGCATAGCTGCGGCATATGATGCCAGCTCGTCTGCCATGGCTCACACCATCTCCTAATGGGTCCGGTGTAGCTGACGGTATCTCGATCCGGAGATGCTGTCCCGGTGCTCGCATCTCCAATGCTCTAAAGCAGGTTCTTTGATGGACCTCGCCTCGTGACCACCGATGTAGACTGACCTGAAACAACAATAAATAAATCGTTAGTATGATCCAAACAAAAGAATCAAATTTTATTATATATAAAGTGTAATAATTAATACCACTGGGACCAGCCTCACTGGGACCCACCTCACTGGGATCCGCTCACTCATACCGCTCACTGGGACCTGCCAGTGCAGGACCCTCTGACACTGGAGCCGGTGAGGCAACGGAGATCGATGAAGGTGCCTCAACCTCCGAGCTATCTGCAGGTAACTGTGAACGCGACCGTCGTTTGTCTCCTGGTGCCATATCTGCAGAATTGAGATGTAAATAAATATAATATTAAATAATAATAATAAAAATTAAATAACATTCTAATGAATATAATTATATCGCATACCATTATTGCAACACAAAATTGAAGAAGAATAAAGATCTACTCATCAATATTCGTATCTTCTCGATGTAGATCCTCATCCGAATCACAGTAATCGATATATGTATCATCTTCTATCTCATCATTTATGAACTGATCGTCGCCCTCTGACTCATCCAGATTAAATACAAAATCAGCTTCAACTTCGTTGGACGGAGATCAGCCCTATTCAAAGGTGCCGTTACAAGTTCTTCATCAACCAAAAACTCGACTAATATTTGTTCTTCTTGCTGAAAAGCTTCTCTTCATGTAAATCCAAAATTTCATCCATCTCTAATCGAGTTGGTATGTCATATACGTCTAGGTGTTATTTTTTGTACGACATATCCAATTACCTCGATACTTTAGATCCTTCAAATATATTACTTTTTTTCGCTTGAGTTGCTAATATATACGGCTCATTTTGGTACCATGTTCGTGCAAGATTTACTGATAAATTATGAATCGATATGAATCCTGATCTTTTATTACTAATATCCCACCATTCATACTGAAACAAAAATACAGAATTACTGGACCCATACTTTAGTTCTATGATATCTACCAGTACACCATAATAATCAATCTCTTCTTCTTTATATCCTATTGTAGCAATTCACTATTCTGAGTCTGTTATTGCATCTCAAGCTTCTTTGTGAAATCTCATTCCTCCAATGATACAGATGTGTAGTGATTAACCCTTCGATCGGGACCACATGCTAAATTGTGCAACTCATCGGTTGCACCCGCTTCTTTATTGAAATACTTATGTTTCATCTGCATCATAAGATAAAAAATTATGTTGGTTGAAATAATAATATTTATAAGTAAATAAATAACATATCACTAATGCAACTTACAAATCATCAAATTATTTTGCAAATTTCTCCTATGTCGATCATCGCATCCGTATTATTCTCTCTACATAGTATACTCTTGTGCTCACTGCAAGAAGTTAAATTTTTAATTTTACACCGATATAAAAATTTTTTTGATCATTAAACAGTATCGTAAGATGATACTTACTCAATAAAATCTTCAATTTCTTCATAATTATTTAGAACATAAAATATACTTGGATAGCTCGTTCACGTCCATAAATTCATATTTTCTTGCACAATAGGTCGAACCGTTTGTTTAAATATAGACAACGTTATTTTATTGTCACCCATTCACGTCTGTATTACGATCTGCATGATTGAATCTTATTTCGATATCATCAAGATACATCGAGCAGAATGTGATACACTCGGTAGCTACATATGCTTCCGCTATAGACCTTCAGGCCTTGCTTTATTGCGTACATACTTTTTTAAGGTGCACAAATCTAAAATAAAAATAAATTTAAATTTTAAAAATATATTTACATCTTATAATTGATATGATAAAATACGTATAATTTTTACCTTTCAATAGGATACATCCATCGATAATATACCGATCCGACCAAAAGAGCTTTCTTTGGAAGATGGACAGCAGATGCACCATAACATCAAAAAATGATGGTGAAAATTTTTTTTCTACTTATAAAGAATGGAGTACGATATCCTTCTCTAGATTTTTCAAGTAAGTTAATCTTCAATTTTGCAACATAGTTCTCGAAAGAACACTCCAGCTCAATCAATGCAGTTTGAACATCACCACCCAAATAGCCAGATGACCACAGAAGCAAATATTGCATCATCACATGAGTCATGACTTTTCATGCCAGAGATATTATCGTCGTTGTTCCAACACACGATACGTTTGAAGCATATGCATCAGAAAACTTTACGATTTTGAACTATCCACAGAAATTCTTCTTTTCCTCTCCAAACAGTGAATAACATGCGGTGGCATAAAAAATCTCTCACCTTGATGAATTAAATACAACTCGATCGAACTTTCATTTTCTTAAATCAAGATGAGCTTTTGTACCATCTTTTATTTTTTTGAAAATTTCAATACAGTACCGATGATATTATCACAAATATTCTTTTCAATGTGTATTACATCTAGATTATGATGAATAGTACTGCTTTCAATAAGTAGTTCAAAAAAGATACTTCGCTTCGTCCAATTCAGCTCAACTTCAGTACGCTTCCGCTTGCGAATACCGATATTTTTTTAAATTAAGATTTTCAATGACTTCAAGTTGTTCTAAAATTTCTGCTCCACTTAAACTCCTTGGGTGGCGGACTCGATCGACTTACATCAAAGAATTGGTTATAACGGATCTCCAAGAATGATTAGCAGAAGAAACTGTCAATGACCATGAAACATATTTTTCATCCGTGCTTTAAATGTAAGGGGATGCATCCTATTGCATATTGGAACATGCCAGATATCCTTTGGTGCTCCATCCAGATAAGTTTTATATGCTGAAAAATTATTTATATTCATAAAATCAAAGCATGTAATTTAAAATTATCTCGACTCACAGAATCATACGTCTGCACCCATTTTTCATAACTCCTTCAGATCATCAATTAAATGGTTGTAGATATATATCAATTTTATTACTGGTATTTCGGATCCGAAATCAATAGTGACATAAAAATAAATAATTCTTTCATGCACTTCCAAGGGACACCATTATATATAACTAGCATCACAGACCACATACTGTAAGAGGTACTCATATTGCCAAAGGGATTAAATCCATTATCGTTAGACCAAGCCTGATATTACACGGGTCACTCATAAAGTATGAATGCTTTGCATCGAAGTCTTTCTACACTAAAGAGTTGGTCGGGTGGCCAAGTAGTTCTCCTCCGAAATTCCCTGCTCATTAATGCATCTCATTTCTTCAGCTGTCTTTGTGGATATATACAATCTTTGAAATCTTGGAATCAATGAAAAAATATCTCAAAATCTTTTGAGGTATCTTCTTTCCTTTCTATTATCGATTTTGTATCTAGGCTCACCGTAATTCGGACATTCAGTTACTTGTTTGTTATCCTTATAAAATAATATGCAGTCATTTTTTGCAGGGATGTATAGGAGTATAGCCAAGTTTCATTTTTGCATGTATATATTTTGCTTCAGAATATGATTTCGACAGTCTCTCTCCATCGAGCAGAGTTGCTTTAATCAATGTTAAAATTTGATCAAATGACTTTTGACTTCATCGATTCACGATTTTAATATGAAGTAATTTTATAAAAATTCTAACTTGAAAAATTTGTACAATTTGGATAAAGTGGCTCTCGTGTATCCGTTACAAGCTTTGCAAACTGTTAAGAAGTTCTTTCTACCTCAAGCTGGATATTATGTTCACGATTAGAATTGCTTTCAGATACAGTAATATTCATACGTATATTCGAATAAGCACCTTGATGTAATCATCTAACAATTCTTCTATACCACTATGTTCAACAGGTCCATTAGCATCACTATCATCTTCAGTATGTCATCGTCGCACACCATCTCATTCGGATCACCCTCCTCATGCCATATCCAACAAGTATACTTCTTATCCATACCATATTGTAGCAAATGCTCCTCAACAAGTGTTATGTAATGATATACCATATTGACACATTTTTTACATGGACACTTTATCCGACTAGCACTGTCAGCCTTATGCTATGCAAAGTCAATGAAATCTCGAACTCTTTTTTGATATTTAGGAAAAAAAATATCTCTAGCATTCATCCAACTTTTGTTGATATTATCTAACAATAAACACAAAATCATTAACAACCAAAAAAAGTTTCATGGTATTCAGGATCTCGATCTGAATTTCGGACTGAATTGCATTTCGAATTTCAACCAAAATCTTGATCCGGATCCACATCCAGACCACTTCATACAAAATAACACATATTAAAAAAGACATGCAGACTGAATATTAACACAGAAAATGTGTGGCCCTATCTCTTTATGAAGTAAAAATATATGATTCTATCCTTTTCAAATCATTACTAACAGGTGTGGCCCTATCCCTTTCAGAAAAGTAATAATCTCATTATTGTTATTAGTGGATATTTCATCTTATTTTTATGAAAATTTCGACAGCATCTTTTCATGGTTCTCTAAGTATATGATGTGGATATGGTGCCCATGCACTCTATCCACCATATATCTGAAGAACAATGGATAGATAATTACTGAATACTATATAATAAAATAAAATATTAACTATTAACAATAATAATATTATTATTTTTTAAAAAAGTTCGAATACTGGATATCCAAGTTTCGATCTCGATGAAGATCGAAATTTGAACGAGAATCTACGGCTCAATGTAATTTAAGTACTATCTTTGAACGTGCATTTGAAGATGGATTTTTAATTTATCAAAAAGGAATAACTTTGTATTGAAATTTTTTGATCAAAAATTTCAATAGAGTTTTCTCTAAAATAAAAATATTTTTTTTATTTATAATTTCAGCAGCATACAAAACAGCACATAAAATAATTTAATTGTAACAAGTAACAGCAATGTGCATTGTGTTAGTGAAAAAATAATTAGTCAAATAATTAACTAACTTCAGCAGTAACACTAAAAAATAATATGCAATAATTATAATAATTTCAGCATCATATTTCATCCTCATGAAGACCTGGCCTGACCTGCCCCATCCTGACCCCACCTGCCCTAGCCTGGCCCGACGCGGATCGAACCCAACCCGACCCGACCTGACCCGCCCCGGCTCCACCCGACCCAGCTCCACCCAACTTGCCCCAACCCGACCCGACCCGACCTGTCCAAAATCGCCCCATCCCGACCCGAACTGGAACCGACCATGCCTGGACCCTACCATCCCCGACCCGCCCAATCTCGGCCCGATCCGCCTCAGCTCGACCTGACTCGACTTGGCTCCACCCCACCAGCCCCAGCCTGACCCAACCCTGCCTGACCCGCCCTGCCTGGGCTCCACCGTCCCCGACCCCAGCCCAACTTGACCCGGCTCCACCCGACTCATGCCAGCCCGATCGGACCCGGCCCGACCGACCCCATCCAGGCCCGACCCACCCCAACCCAGGTCCGACCCACCCAAACCCATGCATGCCCGACCTGCAGGCCTCGCGGCCTACAAGCCACGCGTAACCGGCCCACCATCCCCGGCACAGCTGCGCCCTGGCTCGCCATTACCGGCTTCGGCTCTGGCTCGTCGGCCCCGGCCCGACCCGCAGGCCCCGGCACAGCCACGATCTGACCCCATCTCGGCTTGCCATCGCCATCTCCGGCTTTGGCTCGCTGGCCCCGGACCCGACCCCTCCTTGGCCTGCTGTCATCGGCCCAGCTTGCAGGCCCCAGGACGCAGGCCCCACATGGCTGCGGTCCACCGTTCCGACCCAGGCGCGCCATCCCCGGCACACCGACTGTCGCACATTGGCCCCGTGCCGTTCCTCATCCCCGTTCGTAGCCCGAACCCACCCCCCAAAAAAAATGAAGAGTTGATGTCGCCAGCTTCAGGTTCATCGGCCCCGGCCCGTCCTCGACCCACCGTCGCTAGCCCGGCACGCAGTTCCAACATGGCCGCGGCCCGCAGTCCCTGCCCAGGTGCACCGACCTCGGGTCGTTCTCCATCCCCGTCCCTAGCTCAAACCCACCCCCCAAAAAAAAAGATGGAAGTCGACTCACCTCGGCGGCGGCAGCGGTGGTGGAGGAAATCGGGACGGCGGAGGAAACTGGAGGCACGCGGGATGCCGGGAGGTAGGGGAGGAAGCTCGCGGGAGGTGGAGAAGAAGCCAGACTGCCGGGGGGACGAGGAAGAAAAATGGATTTTCGATGGGAGTTGATGGGATGCGGGGTATTAGCGACGTAAATTTTCATCGCTAATAATAATTTTTTGTCGCAAATAATTTGAACAAAAAAATATTTGTGATAAAACATAAATTTTCGTCGCTAATAATTTTCATCAAAAAAAAATTTGCTGGAAAAATTCACCCCCTAGGAAAGTATTATTTACGACAAAAATATAGTGTTTTATCGTTAATTACATAATTAGCAATGAAAATTTTTTTTCGTCGCTAATAATCAATAAAAAATAATTTCTTCTGATCAAGTCTTGTTCTCCATATTATTTTCTTCCATTTATTTTTCATTCATCTTTTAGCCACAATAATGCAATAATATATGTATATATGTGTATGTGTGTGTGTATATATATATATATATGTATATATATGTATGTATATGTATATATGTACACATATCCTTTTCAAAGTGATTTTAGGTTAAAAGTGATTTTACTAAAGAAAAAGGAAGTAGCAGTTCCGACCGAATGTAGATTGGATCATGCAGGAAGCATGAACTCCGGTATCCAACGGACTATCATGGAAAAAGCACAGAAAACTTAGCCAACGAGGCCTTATGCATCCCATTAACATGTTCAATACTATTTGTTTGTATGCAACGTACTCTATATAGATACTTAAAGAGGACAAAAAGTATAGAGGATAATTGAATAATACTGTAACAAGATACATAAAAGAATCAAAATCTAATTGCCAACCTGTGAGTGTACTCCTCCTCCTGCATGCTGCCATCTCTGGGTCCGAGACAGACTCAGATTTACCATGATGTATATATATTTAATAATGCAGACACCCAAAGATGCAACTCTACCATCCTCTAGATTTACCATCATCTTTATTCTAGGACCACCCTTCGACCTTCCCATGCTCCAATATTTGCGACAACATAATCTTCATAGGCCATGACTTTTCACGTGCTTTTTATATATACATATCTTAATATTCTACATAACTTTATTTTACATATATTATTTTTTAAAACTATCTTATAATTTTTTATAAATATAAAAATTATTATTATAATATATATCCTTCAATGTAATTTTTTTTTAAATTTTAAAATTTTTAAAACATTAGCGATGAAAATTTTCGTCCGTTAAAAAACCTTTTAAATATCCATCGCTAATAGTTTAATTTTTTGAAATTTAAAATTTTTTATTTTTTCAAATATTAGTGACGAAAAATTGACGTCGTAAATAATTAACGATTTGCGACCATAACACGATTTATCATCGCAAATAGTTCATTATTTATGATGAATAATTTTTGTCACAAATTATCTTTTATTTTTAAATTTTTAAAATATATTTATTGACGACGGAGCACATGTTTCCGTTGCTAATAATTGAACTATTAGCAACGGATATGCTTTTATCATAAATAGTTTATAATTTATTTTAATTTTTTATTTTTTAATTATTTGCAACTAAAAAATTTTGTTGTGAA